>NW_006292442.1:461626-462300 GCF_000327345.1 Myotis davidii
ATTGAAAATACTAAATTGAGGCAACAGAGCTGTTTTTTGAGCTTGCTGGAGGAAGAATCCTCTACATTTAACTGAATAGAGTAAATAAAGAAGAATGAAAACAATCAGGCAGAGGAGAGTATATGGTGAATTTTTTTTGTCTCGTTTTATTAATTAGCACTCCAGGATATTTTTTTCCATTAATTTCCAGAGTGAGAGTGGAGGATAGGGAAGGGAAGGACAGGGAGAAAGAGAGAAACAAACTGCTTGCCTCCTTCCCACACCCTGAACAAGGCTGGAAATTGAACCTGCAAACCAGGTATGGGCCCTTGGCCAGGAATCAAATTCATGGCTCTTTGTTTTGGGGTGTGCTCTAACTACTAAGAAGCACTGGCCAGGGCTACATGGCAAATTTTAAGTAACTGAAATAATTTCTTTATGGCTGGAGTATATACAATAGAGATGGAAGGAAAAATCAACCATTTTTAGTATTTATGACAATTTTTAATTATTGATATATTGATTTCATGACTTAGTGCCTTTTATCAGCAATTTTTTAAAAAAATTATTTATGCCGAAACCGGTTTGGCTCAGTGGATAGAGCGTCGGCCTGCGGACTGAAAGGTCCCAGGTTCGATTCCGGTCAAGGGGATGTACCTTGGTTGCGGGCAAATCCCCCGGGGGGGGTGTGGCGG
>NW_006292442.1:462346-469662 GCF_000327345.1 Myotis davidii
CTTTACCTTAAATAACCTGTCCACTTTCTTTTACACCTACAATAACATATTTATTATATTTATGGAAGGGAGTTGAGGGGGAGAAAGAGAGAAAAACATTGATCGGTTGCCTCCTGAACCTGCAACCCAGGTAGGTGCCCCTTGACTGGAAATAGAACCAAAGACCCTTCAATGCAAGGACTGACTCTAACCACTGAGAATACCTGCCAGGCCTGATCAGATTTTTTAATGCAAATAATATAATTTTAAAAATATATTTTTATTAGTTAGAGAGAGAGGAAGGGATTAGGGTAGAGAGACAGAAACATCGGCGAGAAAGAAACATCAATTGGCTGCCTCCTGCACAGCCCACACAGGGGATCAAGCTTGCGACCGGGGCATGTGCTTTAACCATGACTTCCTGGTTCATGGATCTATGCTCAACCACTGAGCCACACCAGTCAGGCAAAAATAATATAATTTGAAGAGCTAAATTAGAAGAATCAGGTAAACTATTCAGTAATATAATCAGTTCATCAAAGTGTGTTATTTACCAAATCCAAAAATAATAGATTAAGTAAATGATTCCAACATGATATATGATATATATATATATATGTATATATATATATATATCATATATCATATATATCAAAGTGCCTTAAAAGGTAATATATCTTTTTATTCACTTGATTATTTGTGGTGGGAACCGGATGGAGGGGTGCTATGGGGGGAAAAAAGAGGAACAACTATAATAATCTGAACAATAAAGGTTTATTTAAAAAATACGAAGTAATTGGCTCATAACTGTTAGTGTTAGCCTACTTTTTTTCAGTTTTTTTTTATGTCAAGAAAAACGATTTTAAATATAATGATGTTACATGCAATAAACCTTAATATTTCAAGAAAACAATCTTAAATAATGTTACATGCAATAAACATTAATATCTCAAGAAAAAGGTAATATATATTGCTGTAATATCTTCTATCTTTAAAAGAGTAGACTCTTCATCCCCCTCTGGCAAGCATTCTTTTTTTCTAGCAAAACTCTCAAAAGATATATTTGAAATTATTATCCACTCTTCTCACCTTCTATTGAACCCACTCAAAAAGGTTTGCCTGATAAACAAAAGTTTTTATTAGTATAGATAAATAATAGTTTTCTCCAAAAAAGTTAATGCATCTTGATGCATATTAATACAATTAAGTTATTAACTTTTTCTGAAATTGAGTGTGTTTGAAATTTAGGCAGAGAATATTCTCTGGAAGGTAAGAATATCACTTAAAATGGGCTTTCTAATCTAAAAAAAATCATGAAACTACTTGTTTAGACGAAAGATAAATCTGAAAACAACTGCCATAAAAAGAGAAACTATGAGCATAACACCACTACTTATAATACCACAAAAATTAGTTGCTAAAGTGTTTTTAGGCAAAACATCCTTGTACCTTGAGAGGATAACCATCCATTGTAGACAAAGGAAATTGTATGTCAACAACATTTTTAGAGTATGAATGGATCATTGAACCTGACAAATGTCTTTAAAATGCCTTGCAAACAACAGAACAAGATTGGTCTCTACTTAAATACAGAAGGCATCCACCTAACTGAAAAACTGCAAATGATGCTGTTGGGCTTATTTTGCAAACTGAAAATGTCAACGTTAGAATGAGAGTCTTAGATTCAGCTACTGCCTTCAGAAAGTGCCTATTAATGCAGACAGCTATCAGGAATAGACAGTTTATTAATTATGAAAAATAGTTATCAGATTAGTTAATGCTCACTAGCAAACAGCCTACAGGCCAATGCATTTCCTCTGAAATTAAATAATAGGTGATTAAATCAGGTATGTAAAGAAGGTGGAAGTGACATTATTTCGCAAATAAATGAGAACAATTGTAGTTAAAGTTTTGTCTAATGTACTGTGTAAAGTTTGCATATTTTTCATAAACTTCAGCTATATGAATTGATCATTACAAAATCATAAATGCATATACAAGATCTCATATCTTAAACTTTATTATCTTTTATCCCACCATGAACCTACAGATAAACGAATTTGTCCAGCTAAAGTCTATGATTGATGTTCCTGGATATGGTTAAGCACGGTATTTGAGCAGAAAAAGTACAGCCAGATAAGGAGTTTTTGCTTGAAGTTAACTTATGTCATTAGTAACAGTTTTGTAAAAAATGAATGACATATAGCAAGCAAATAAATATACAGTTGTTTGTGGTTTCATTTATTGTTTATGGACTGACAGCCAAAGTTTGCTGCATAGTATTGCCATTAAGTATGCTACATAGCACAACAGAATAAAATTAAAATGTAGAGGTATTGTTTATTTTTTAGTGCTAAACCAATAAGTAAACAACATTTCTCATAAATACAATTTTTTATGAACTCACATAAATTAGCCCTGCAGACTATAAGTCAAAAACTAAAAGTGGGAATTGAGAAGAAGAATCAGTCATTTACAAAGTAAAAAAGACCTGGGCACTCCTTACAGCAACAATTGGCAACTGTAATGTTGGCACTTCTGTTGAACAATTGTTTTATTCCTTTTGGTGTTTCTTTCATGTCAATAAAATTAAACTGAGGCACCTGTGACTTAGTGGCAAAGCTGGTGTGTGTGTGTGTGTGTGTGTGTGCATAAAATTTACCATTTTAATCATTTTTAAGTGTACAATTCAGTGGCATTCAGTTCATTCACAGTGTTCTGCAACCATCAACACTATCCATCTCTAGAACTTTTTCATCCTCCCAAAGAAGCATCTGTTAAAGGTGATGGCTGAAGAGGCAAATGGAAAAAGAAAAGAATCATAAACATACACTTGTTGCCAGTAAGAATATCCATTGGGAATGTGTTTTTATCTACAGAGGTTTGAGAACTCTCTTGAAATGTTTCCAATGACAAATGACAGTTATTATAACATTATTAAAAATGAATCAGTCCTGGTCTGGCACAGAAAATCAACCAATTGATGTTTCTCTCTCTCTCTCTCTCTCTCTCTCTCTCTCTCTCTCTCTCTCTTTCTCTCTCTCTCTCTCCCATCATTCTGAAATCAATGAAAATCATGTTCTAGGATGAGGATTTAAAAAATGAATCATCCATATTCACTAAATAGGAATATAAACTCTAAAGAAAAGGTTTTTAGCATGACATTATGGAATGACCTTTGAAAATTTACATAAATGATTTTGTTGTTATCATTATTAAATGATTTGGAAAAGTAAATTAAGAAAATGATAGTACAATTTGAAGATGACCCAATGTTGAAAAAGGTAACACTATTGGAATACCATAGTTATTATTCTGTGTCAGACGTTGAGGATATATCTAACATGACAAAATTGAATAAATATACAAAAATCTAAGTACACAAATATGTATTTGGAGAAATGTGCTTTAGTACATTTTAAAACTAATGAAGTTTTAGCCTTTGATGAAGTTAGGGAGGTGATAACACAACCCATTTTACTTTGAACAGGTCATATTGATATATAGTCAGGGACCAAGTCTCATTAGATATTTTACTCCCTGAACATAATAGTGTCAATACATAGGAATGCCCGATAAATAACCATTGATTGATGGAAAAAAGCATTATGTCATATGAAAAAGATAAAAGTAAATATTAAGGCAATTTCATGAAGGAGGGCAGAGAAATAGGTCTATTATTGTGACAGAGACTTTGTTATATTCCAATATGAATTCTTCTTTTCCACACTGAGGAAAGTAAATGCCAGTTTGATCTGGAAAATAACCTACAAAATTAAAGATGACATTTCTGAGCCTCTCTTGGAGACAAGTTCCTGACTAGTTTCCTGGAAGTGTGATTCATCTTAAGTCATATGTACCTTCTGCAAATAGTCTACAATGGTAGAATTGTGACCTCTTTTCTAACAGATGGTTGAAAGCAGACCTGATAAGTAAAGATGGAACAGACATTTTTCACCCTGAAGTAGAAGCCATATTTTAGACTTGCAGTAAAAAAAATTAGCCCCAGCTGATTTTGCTCAGTGGATAGAGCATCGGCCTGCGGACTGAAGGGTCCCAGGTTTGATTCCGGTCAAGGGCACATGCCTGGGTTGCCAGCTCCATCCCCAGAAGGGGCGTGCAGGAGGTAGCCAATCAATGATTCTCTCTCATCATTGATGTTTCTATCTCTCTATCCCTCTCCCTTCCTCTCTGAAATCAATTTTAAAAAATTAGAAGGAGCCCATATACTAGAAATCACAGAATTTCTTTATCAGCCCTGGAATACATATAATTGGATTTTGTTTATATGAGAAAAAAAAGTATATTTTTTCTTATTTGAAATATTTCTTTAGCTTTTCTGTTACTAACATCTAAATCGTATACTAATGCAGTTAGTTTCAAGTATTTTATAAGTATACAGAAATAGGATCAGATATTTGCTATGTAGTTATGGGGGTAGTATATGTTTCAGTTAGTAAAAGCTATATGGGTATATGTTTAACTGACAGCAGTAAGCAATTTCTAAAATTTAGAATTGCCTAAAGAAGAAAAGAGATACACCCATAGTAATGGCAGTCTAGGTAATATAAAACAATCCTCCTATTGAGTAAAACTAGAAAGCCTCAGAGCAGTACTACAAAAACCTGCTTAAAATCAATGAAAAGCTAAAAAATGTGATAAATACCAATGGGAGTAAGATCCAGTACAAGATGGGAACCCAGAGATATGAATCCAGGACTTATGGTAGTTTTTTATATGGAATCACCTGCTAATTCCAGGAAAGCAGTGATTGTCAAGGAAATGTATAATAGATGTTGAGAATTTTAAATGGCTAAGGACAAAAATTTCAGTTATATTCTGTCAAGGAGAGAGCACACTGGTAAAGTTCTCATGCTTTGGATTGGGACCGTAAGGATTTCCATACTGGAATAATGACACTGTAAATAAGCCGGCACTCTAAGTGATGGGAGCTCAGTATCAAATCATTTAAATTTTGTCTGTCTGGCATGGCTCAGTGGCCGAGCATCAACCTATGAACCAGGAGCTCAATGGCTTGATTCCCAGTCAGGGCACATGCCTGAGTTGCAGGCTCAGCGGCAGTCAATCAATGATTCTCTCTCATCATTGATGTTTCTATCTATGTCTTTCTTTTCCCTCCTCTCTCTGAAATAAATAAAAAAAAATCATTTCAATTTCTATAATTGGATTTAGATGATTAGATATTACCCATACCCCTAGACACCTGCCAGAATCAAAGGTAAATTTCTTCAGAGGAAATGTAAATCATTTTTGGCCTGGAATTACTGTTATAATAGTTTTTCATACTTAATATCCTAAACTAAATGAAAAAAAATCGCACATAATGAAACAAGAACACAAAGATACTAGCTACAAACCAAGGAAAATATTAAACATTAAAAGCAGAACTCTGGGCATAAAAAGAATAGCAATTTTAGACACCAGCTTTAACGGCAACTGACTTTTCAAATACATAAAGGACAGGATCAAAAACTGAGTTGAGAATAAAAAAGTGTGAAAGAAATTTAAATGGAAATTCTAGAACTGAAAATACAGTAACTGAAATTAAGAAGGTGGAGTTATTGTTTAATGGATACAGAATTTCAGTTTTACATTTACACAATGGAATACCATGCGATGGTAAAAAGGAACTCCTATATTTTGCTACTGCATGGATGGACCTGAAGATTACAATGCTAAGTGAAATAAGTCAGTCAGAGAAACAGAGAAAGACAAATACTATGTGATCTCACTTATATATGGAATCTAATGAACAAAATAAACTGACAAAAATGAAAAAAAAAGAATTCTGGAAATGGATGGTTGTGATGATTGCACAACAAAGTGAATATAATTAATGCCACTGAAAAGTACAATTAAAATGGTTACAATGGTAATTTTTTTATGTTATGTTTATTTTACCAGAATTAAAAAGAACTTAAAAATTAAAAAAATACATTGGATGTTTAAATAATAGATTGGACAAAATAAGAAACATATTTAGTAAAACGAAATATAACAAAAATGTACAGAATGAAGAATATAGAAAAAAGAAAATTTATATACAAAGTTAATAAAACATGAATGTCTAACATATGTTTAATTCCAGAAGAAAAGGATACAGGGATTGAGACAAAAACAGACAATGACAAATATTTGCCCAAAAACGACAAGGGTAACAAAATCCAAATTCAAGAGAATCTATGCAACACAAGGAGGATAAATTAAAAAAAAAAAAACAACACTCTGGCTGGTGTGGCTCAGTGGTTGAGCATTGACCTATGAACCAGGAGGTCATGGTTCAATTCCTGGTCAGTGCACATACCCCAGTTACAGGCTTGATCCCCAGTATGGGGCATGCAAGAGGCAGGCAATCAATGATTCTCTCTCATTATTGATGTTTCTGCCTCTCTCTTCCTCTCCCTTCCTCTCTGAAATCAATAAAAACATATTTAAAAAAAAGAAATATACACAGGAATTTCAGAGTCAAAGAGAAGACAAAGGAAAAATAAGAAAATTGATGTTAAATGAAGAATTTATTAGACTTCCATATATCTTCAAATAAAAAAAAAAGAAGTAGGGAGCCAAAAGATGATAGACTGATACATTAGGATGTTGAAATAAAATAAATGCTAACCTAGTATAATATAGTCATCAAAAAATCCAAGAATGAAAGTGCAAGAGAAAAACTTTCACATAAAACTACAATTATTGGTCATTGTCAGACTCCAGTAAATATTAAAGTACATTCTTCAAATAGAAAGGAAATTATCTCAGATGATGTGTCATATGTAGAAAACACAAACGATAAATGTATAACATTTGAAAAAATAATTGACACATTAAGTGAAATTAAATTTAAAAACACTAAAAATGCCCAGAGGTTTGGAAAGTAAGCAAAAAAAAAAAAAAGAATTTAGAATGGAAAAAAATCTGTTGTGAATGTAATGATAATATAGCAATGGTATAGTATGCAAACAAAAGCAGTGTTAGAGTAAAATTAACATAATTAATTTACATATTTAAAAATAGAAAGACTGAAAAGCAATGACATTAGGCAATTATAATAAAACAAATTAAATTATAAGACAATATAAGCAGTAAAGATACAAATGTAAAAATATTGTGTAAACTTTATAATTAAACATTTAATCTAAAGTTTTATAATAACAAAAATTGTCATAATAACCTTGAGCCTTGGGCTAGAAATATATTTCTTGAAATAGGCACATGCATTTCAATAAAGAAAAAATTTCATAGTGCAACTATATTAAAATGTACAGTTTTGGCTCATCAAAATATGTCTAAAAGCATACAAACTAAAGCCATAGACTGGA
>NW_006292442.1:469697-480892 GCF_000327345.1 Myotis davidii
TGGTTTGGCAAAAGCAGGTTTACAGTTACAGTATAAATACATAATACAATACTTAATAAATAATATATAAATAACCTCTGTGTTTTGTGTACACATAACTGTAAACCTACATTTGTCCACCCCTGTATGTAATCTACAAAGGCTTACATAAAAATATATTAAAAACTTCTATAATTAATGTTAAAAAGGCTCATAACCCAATTTAAAAAAAGGGGAAAGGGCTGGAATAGGCATTTCAATAATGAAAATATTTTAAAATGTGTCAAACCTCAATAATAAGGAAACTGAAAAGGAAAGTAAGAAAACAATACATCAAAATATACAATCGTGTCAAAAAGAACAAAATACTTAGAAATAATCATGAGAAGGTGAAAATTTGTGCACAGAAAACTACAAATCATTGCAGAAAGAAACTAAATTATTTTTTAATGGGTAAAGTATTTTGTAAGACAAAAAACACATTCTAAAGATGGATGTTCACGTGATGTTGACCAACAGTGGGAACGTACGTTTAAAAATGTTTAAAATGGCCCTGGCTGGGTTGCTCAGTTGGTTGGAGAGTCGTACCATACACCAAAAGGTTGCATGTCCAATTCCGGGTCAGGGCACATAATGAGGTTGGGGTTAGATCCCCAGTCATTTTGGTGTTAGCCAGAGGGAAAGGGGCACTTGGGTAGGTGTAAACGGTTAAAGGGGGTGTGAGGCTGGGTAAATGGGGACAGAAAGAGACTTTATTTTGGGTGGCAAGCATATGATGCAGTGCACAGATCATATTTCGTTGAATTGTACACTTGAAACCTGTATGGTTTTGTGGACCAAAGTCACCCAAACAAATTCAGTAAAAAAAGAAGCATTCATACAGGTACCCAAAAAAAGAAGAAGAAATAAAAGGCTGGGAAATTGTTGCAAATAGACACAGAAAATGGTCTGTAACAGGTAGAAACATAAAGGTTTTTTTCCTAAAATTTTCATACCAAATATAAAGAAGTGAATAGAAAACTTGTCAAAAATATAAAAACAAGATTGTGAATGGGATAATTAAAAGGCCTTTTGTACATTTAGAAATATATTCAATCTAACTAATAATCAGATAAAGCAAATTAAAACTTCAGTGAAGCCCTAGCCTCTTTGACTCAGTGGATAGAGTGTCAGCCGGCAGAGTGAAGGATTGAGGAAACTCCATACTGCTTTCCACAGTGGCTACACCATTCTGCATTCCCACCAGCAGTGCACAAGTGTTCCCTTTTCTCCACATCTTTGCCAGCACTTGTCATTTGTTGATTTGTTGATGATAGCCATTCTGACAGGTGTGAGGTGATAACTCCTTGTCATTTTAATTTGCATCTCTTGGGTGATTAGTGACTTTGATCATTTTATTATGTCTATTGGCCATCTGTATGTTCACTTTAAAGAAGTATCTATTTAGGTTCTCTGCCTGCCCATTTTTAATTGGTTTGTTTGTCTTCCTTTTGTTAAGTTGTGTGAGTTCCTTATATATTTTGAAAATTAAGCCCTTATTGGATGTATCATTGGCAAATACGTTCTCCCACACAGCGGGCTCCATTTTCATTTTGTTGATGGTTTCTTTTGCTGTGCAGAGCTTTACAATCCTTATTAAAATACCAATAGTACATTTCACAGATGTAGAACAAACAGTACAAAAATATATATGGAACCAAAAAGACCCTGAATAGCCGCAGCAATCTTGAGAAAGAAAAAAAAAATCGGAGACATCATAATATCAGATATCAAGTTATACTACAAAGTCACTGTACTCAAAACAGCCTGGTACTGGTACAAGAACAGGCATATAGATTCATGGACCAGAACAGAGAACCCAGAAATCAACCCAAGCCATTATGCTCAATTAATATTTGACAAAGGAGGCAAGAGCATACAATGGAGTAAAGACAGCCTTTTTAATAAATTGTGCTAGGAAAATTGGACAGGTGCATGCGAAAAAAAACAAAACAAAACAAAACTGAAACCAGACCAACTTACACCATATGCAAGAATAAACTCAAAATAGATGAAAGACTTATACATCATGAAACCATAAAAGTCTTAGAAGAAACCATAGGTAGGAAAATCCCAGACATCTCTCATAGCAATATGTTTACGGATACATCTTGGGCAAAGGAAACTAAGGAGAAATTAAACAAAGGGGACGACATCAAAATAGTGTAATTTTTTAAATCCTTCTGAATCCCCAAATAACAAATAGAGCAACTTTTTGCACTCAAGAGAAATAACTGAAGTTGCAGAAATCAGAATAATCATGATAGAGGTAACAAATTGACCTAGAATATAAAATGCTCTGTTGTCTATACTTTATGCTTTTCATAGATAGTTTACGTAAACCTTGTTTATAATTAGCAAGTCTTAAAATAAAAATGCCCTCAAATTTGAACTTTTTTTTTTTTATTATACTTGCTCTTTTTGCAGGTTACCTCATAGGCAGTATTTTTTTTCTAGGCAGTAGATATATTTATATTTATAGAGATGATTTAGATAATACAAATAGATGTGGACACATAGTTGCACATGAATGCTGTGGTGAGAAGATAGCAGTGACAGCATAAATGTTCAACAGTCATGAGACCTCACATGAAAAATGTCAGAACAACCAGATAGCAAAATCAAAATCCTATGGACAAAATTTAAAATAAAATTAGATCTAGTGTCGTCTCCACAAACCCTAAAATACAACCAGGTAAGCACATGCATAAGTTTAGAAAAGGAGTGTACAAAGCATGGAAAAGAAGTTGGCATCTAATGCATCTGGGTATAGAAGCATCTCAAAAGATCCAACAGGATTACTGTGAAAATTATGGAATTCTAATCAGAGAACTGAACTTGAACCTGTCTCATTCAATATGTTAGCTATGCTAACGAGTGAATGCAAGGGTTTGTGATAAAGTCCTAGACAGGTGGAGTAGTGTAGACTGTATAAACTGTTGAAACTGAGGCATCAGACTTGCCTTCTTAGAGAAGGCCCCACACAAGGGAAAAATCACTGGGAGTGAAGTTAAAATTGACAACACTAGAGATGAGAAAGAAAAATGGAAGAGAAAGTCCGAATAAAAGTGGGGAGGAATAAAATCAATAAAGCTCAGTATATTTGAGCACTAAAAAAAATGGAGACATGTTCATAGGTAAAAATCAAAACTACCTTGATCTATGTCTCCAAAAACTTAAGAGAATTTAAATTTTACAAATAACTGAGCTACTAAAACTAGCAGAATCAAATCCCCAAATAATGCCCTAGCTGGTTTAGCTCAGTGGTTAGAGCTTTGGCCTGCCGACCAAAGGGTCCCGGGTTCAATTCCAGTCAAGGGCATGTACTTAGGTTGCAGGCTCTTCCCTGACTCCAGCCCTGGTCAGGGTGCAGGCAGGAGGCAACCAATAGATGTGTTTCTCTCACATCAATGTTTCTCTCTGTCTTTCCCTCTCTCTTCCACTCTCCCTAAAAATCAATAGAAAAATATCCTCGGGTGAAGATTAACAAAAACAAACAAAAATCCCCAGAAAATATTGCTATCAGAGAACAGGTAGCAGATTGAAAATCCTTGTAAGAAATAAAAGCATATCAAAAAGGCATGCCCAAAGAATAGATAATTATTTTAACTATCAATTTAAAGATGACCTAAAAAAACATTAAACTGATGCAACAAGATATAAAAGAAAAATATAACTTATAAAGCCTCATTTATGAGGTAATAAAACTCAAAAAGCCAATTACAACTAAAATAAAAAATGTTTCAAAAATAAAATCAATATAAAAGGGATCACAAATGTGAATAAATATTTTAAACACTTTACAGAAAGGGACAGGTGAAAGAGGAATACTTTCAAAACTTACAAAAAGAAATAGCAAAAGATAAAAATGATTCATGTGAAACTGACAAATAGTGAATATTGGTATAGAAGAGTTAACATGTATAATAAAATTTATTAAAGAGGAAAACAAAAAACCTGGAAGCTGAACAAATCCTAAAATTCGAATTTAAAAAAAAAAAAATAGGTTTGCGATTGAAACAGAACACCTGAGAAACATGCACTTGAGAAAATTCAAGTACATAATGATAAACACAATGACACTAGGTTGTAAAGGCGAACTTTAGGAAATGGAAAAAAATAATTGGGTTTCTTGCCCTAGTCAGTTTATGTCAGTGGTCAGAGCCCAGGACTGAAGGGTCTCGGGTCAAGGGCATGTACTTAAGGTGCAGGCTCAATCCCCTGCTCCTGTCAGGGCTCCTGCGGGAGGCAACCAATAGATGTGTCTCTCTCACTTCAATGTTTCTCTCTCTGTGTCTCTCCCCTTGCCTACCATTCTCAATGGAAAAAAAATGTCCTCAGGTGAGAATTATCAAATACAAAAATAAAAATTGTGTTTCTTAGATAAAATGTCAAGTAGCTAAGCAAAATATCCAGGCACTGTGACATAAGACATGGTGGTAAGCATTAAACATGTAAATTACTAATAGGACTAAGACTAAATGAGATTTAAATGAGAGATTATATTATGTAATGGATATATGTGCAGATGGTATAGATATAACCACAAAAAAGGTGTTGCGTGGGCAGAATGTACATTTTATTAATTGTATTGATGTTCGTAGTATAATATTTTCAAAGGCTGTTGTGTATATAATTTGGAATAAATATATAAATAATTATTGGGTATACCCTTTCTTTTATCCCCTGAGGCTATGACATGATATTTGATGATGAGGACTCACAGTGTAGGAAAGAGGAGAGGGAAATGTATTGCAATAAAAGGTATGTTAAACAAAGACAAAAGTAAATTCTTATTTTGTGTTTTGCAATTTTTAAAAGCATATGTGTGTGAAATTATGGAAGCATGCAACTGACTGATGATTTTCTGAGGGAGGGAGGTGGAAAGAGATTAACCTAAGAATTTATATGCATATATGCATCACCCAAGGATACAGACAATAGTGCAGTGAAGGCCTGGGGAGGGGGAGGGAGTGGGAAGGAGAGGAGCAAAAATGGGACATCTGTTATCCTTTCAACAATAAAGATAAATGAAAAACAAAAAGAAACCATAAAATTATACAATTCACTATAAGACTATAACACTAAAATTTAACTATAACACTATACATCTAATTATTAGAGCTATAAAAACTATAGAACAATCACGCTAAGTATAACACTGTAACTGAAAATAAATTTTATAATTGTAACAATAAATCTATAATTATAATATAAATATATAACTAGAACTATGAATCTAAAACTTTGACCCTGTAACTGTAAATACAACTCTATAAACATAAAACTATAAAAAATGAAATCACTCTCACTATAAACATAATATTATAACTATAACACAAATTATATTACAAATACCATAAATATAACATACATATAATACTAGAACTATAATTACTATAATGATAACTACATTATAGTAACTATAACTATATCTCTATTACTAAATATGTAGTAATACAACAGTATAAAATGACTACACCATAATAATATTAACTATAAATCTATAACTACATCTATGATTCCATAATTTGAATGGAAAATAAATACCTAGCACAAGTACACTATAATGAGACCCATGATTCTATAAAAATAACCATGATATAAACTAAAAATGACCTTATAACTACAATACTACAATTATAACATATTCACTATAACTGCAACACTACAACTATCAAATCATTATGACTATAACACTAGAACTGTATAAATGATACTATGAGACCATACTTATATATGTTATCACAATATAATACTAAACTATATCACTAACACTATATATCACTAACAATATATTACTAACACTACAGCTATAGCACTAGAACAATACTGTTAGCACTATAATACTATAACTATATCACTATAAATATAGTGATAGTACTATAATTATGATGAATGGTATATAATTATAACTAATTTCTGACACTTTAACCATCCTATATAATAATCCTATATAATAAGAGCATAATATGCAAAGTGACCAAACAGTGGAACGAGCAGGTCGGCAGGGGCCAGGGCCAGCGAGCAGGCGGCACCAGGCCAGTCAAGGCATGTGCCAGTGCACAGAGGGAGGGGATGGCTGCTCACTACTGGCACCAGCCCCTGATTGCGACCAGTGGTGGCAGAGGGGCGATGAGGGGGGTGGAGCTGGCCGCTCGCTGCTGGTGCTGTCCCCTGATCAGCCTGCCGGTCACCTCCTGCAGAGGGAGGTCCAGACTGTGGCTTAAGCCCTAAGCCATCAGTCGGACATCCCTTAAGAGCTCCTGGACTGCGAGAGGGTGCAGGCCAGGCTGAAGGACCCCACCCCCCCCGAGTGCACAAATTTTAATGCACTGGGCCTCTAGTAACTCTATAAATATATCTAAAACGGGTCCTCAAACTACGGCCCGCAGGCCACATGCAAATACAAATGTTGTATTTGTTCCCGTTTTGTTTTTTTACTTCAAAATAAGATATGTGCAGTGTGCATAGGAATTTGTTCATAGTTTTTTTTTCAAACTATAGTCCAGCCCTCCATCGGTCTGAGGGACAGTGAACTGGCCCCCTGTTTAAAAAGTTTGAGGGCCCCTGATCTAAAACTTTAAAACTATAACACTATATCATTTTATGCAACTATAAAAATAACTATAAATATTATTCCATAACTATGACATTAACTGAAATATAAAATTCTAACTAAAAAATGACACTAATCATAAAACTACAAACATAAATAGGTAAAACACAAACACTATAATATTAGCACTATAATGATAGTGATAACTATAACTATATCAATACAGTTATTAACTTAGCAGTAGAAATATAACTAAACACTATAAATGTAACTATTCTACCACAACTATAGCACTGCACTATAGCTATAGTGCTATAAAAATAAAATTATTATAGCTCTATAACTCAATAAAAATAAGTATAACTATATAACAATAACTTTATCACTATAACTAGCACTATGATCTATAACCAAAACCATAACACTAAACTCTAACTTTGGTTCTACAACTATAACTACGGAAAACAATATTAAAAATGGAACTGCCTATGAGCTAGTGATTCTACTTCTGGGTATATATCTGAAGAAACCTAAAATACTAATTTGAAACAGTATATGAGGTCCTGTGTTCATTGCAATAGCCAAGATATGGAAGCAACCCAAGTACCCATCAATGCACAAGTAGATTAAAAATAAAAACTGTGTTCCATACACATAATGGAATAGTACTCAGCCATAAAAAAGAATGAAATCTCACCATTTGCTACAGCATGGATGAACCTAGAGGGTATTATGTTCAGCGAAATAATTCAGAGAAAGACACATACCATATGATTTCAGTTATATGTGGAATCTAAAGAGCAAAATAAATGAGCAAACAAAATAGAAACAGATTCAGATATAGAGATCACACAAATGTTGCGAGAGGGAGGGGGTAGGGGATGGGTAAAATAGGTGAAGGAATTAAGAACTTACAAAATAGTCATGAGGATGTACAGTAAAGGGCATAGCCTATATAATAAAAGTCTATTATGCTAAGTGTCTGGTCGGCCATTCAACCAATCAAAGTACAATCTGCTAATGATATGCTAAGGCTGCTCAACAGCTATGATGTGCACTGACTACCAGGGTGTAGATGCTCCAATCTGTAGGTTAGCTTGCTGCAGGAGTCTGACAGATCGGGACTGAGTGAGACGGGTCGGACATGCCCTAGAGTCCTCCTGTGGTCCCTCTCTGGATGGCCAACCTCCTGTGTCCCTCCCCGGCCCCAATCTTCACCAATGGGGTCCCTCAGCCTGGCCTGCACCCTCTCGCAATTTGGACTGAGGGACCCCCTCCCTCGAGTGCATGAATTTCATGCACCAGGCCTCTAGTAGTCAATAAAAAGGGTAAAATAGGTCAAATATATGGTGATGGAAGAAAATTCATCTTTGGTAGGCAGAAAATACAATATTCAGATGATGTATCACAGAATTTTACACTTGAAATCTATATCTTATTAACCAACGACATCCCAAATATTTAATTAAAAATATAATAACTGTGTATGCTACTAGGTTGGTACTGGAAATATTAGGGAAAAACATTGTAAATTATATGACTGTCTAGTCCAGTGATGGCGAAGCTTTCGAGCTCTGCATGTCAGCATTTTGAAAAACCCTAACTTAACCCTGGTGCTGTGTCACATATAGAAATTTTTTGATATTTGCAACCATAGTAAAACAAAGACTTATATTTTTGATATTTATTTTATATATTTAAATGCCATTTAACAAAGAAAAATCATCCAAAAAAATGAGTTCGCGTGTCACCTCTGACACGCGCGTCATAGGTTCGCCATCACTGGTTTAGTCACTATATTGTATACCTGAAATTAATAAAAAATAAATTTGGAGGTAAACTGTAATTTAAAAATAAAATTAGAAAAAATAATTTTAAAGCAGGTATCTTAAAATTCTTCAAAAATTATAAACTTTTTTACAACAAATAAAAAGCAGATAATCTAAGCAAATAGAATTTATAAAAAAATAAAATTAAAAAATTGAAATGTTAAAAAATGTGTTAGATAGTGTCAATAATAGAGTGGATATAAAAATAAGATAGAATCATTGAATTTGAAGACAGAAAAATAGAATTTGCATTGTCAGAAAAAAGTGAGAAAGTATTGACTAGAAAAAAATAAACAGAGCCTTAGACTTGTGAGACTATAACAAAAGATTCAATATTCAAACTATCAGAGTTCCAGATAGAGAGGAGAAAGATAATGAAGCTTAGAGACCATTTAAAGAAGTAAATGAGCCCGGCCAGCGTGCTCAGTGGTTGAGCATTGACTTATGAACTCATGGTTCAGTTCCTGGTCAGGGCACATGCTCAGGTTGCAAGCTCGATCTCCAGTGTGGGGCATGAAGGAGGCAGCCAATCAATGATTCTTTCTCATCATTGATGTTTCTATCTTTATATCCCTCTCTCTTCTCTCTCTAAAAAATTAATACAAACATATTTTTTTTAAAAAGAAGTAAATAAAAATTTCCCAAGTATGGAGAATGATACCAACCTACAAAAAAAGAAGAAGTCCTACATAGGATCAGCCCATACAGATACACACACACACACACACACACACACACACACACACGTCATAATTAAATGTTTGAAAAGTAAAAACAAAAACTTGAAAGCAGACAGAGAGAAGTGGACAGTACAGTATAATGACACCAATTTGAATCACAGTACATTTCTCCTCTGTAACCATGGAGGCCAGAGGAAGTGGAACAATGTTTACAACAGCTGAAAGGAAAGCATTTTCAACCATGAATTTGACATCTGTTAATTCATTTATTTTTTTAGAAATGAGAATAAAATAAAGATATTCTCAGACTAAGAATAATTAAAATTTATAGTTAGCAGACCTACTTTTAAATATTGGCTAAAGGAAGTTCTTCAAAACTACCAAAAATGATGAAAGAAATCTTAGAGCATCAGAAAAGAAAAAAAAATTATTTCTAATAAAGAGGGAATATGCTAATTGACCATGACACCATCGCAAAGATGGTGGCACCCACAGCCAATAAGGAGGGAGTATGCTAATTGACTGCCCCACCCTCAAAGATGGTGGTACCCACAGCCACAAGATTGTGGTGTCCAGTCCCCTAAGCCCCGCCAGGGTGGCAGGTGCATAGTAAGGCTGGGCCTGCTCCCAGACAGGCCCGGCTGCTCCATGCGCCTGCCTCTGGAGTCCCCCAGTCCCCTCAGACCCCCAGCCACCCAGGGCCAGCCTGAGGCACAGGTAAGCCTCGGATGATGGCTGCCCAGCCACCCAGGGCTGCCCGAGGCTCAGGTAACCAGGGCTGGCCAAGACTTGTGCTCCTGGCAGTGGCAGCAGGAGAGGTGTTATGAGGCATTGCCTTCCCCTGATCGACGGGTCACCTCCCACCCCTGAGGGCTCTCAGACTATGAGAGGGGGCAGACCGGGCTGAGGGATCCCCCCTCCAGTGCATGAATTTTCATGCACTGGGCCTCTAGTTAAATATAAGAAGCTAAAATATGAGTTCATAAAATATAGACTTTCCATTTCCTTCTGAATTTTTAAAGTATTTTTTAAAATTTATTTTTATTATTGAAAGTATTATAGATATCCCCTTTTTTTCCCATTGACACCTTCTACCCTGCCTCCATCCCCACCCCCAAACCCTCACCACACCACTCTGTGTCCATGGGTTATGCATATATGCATACAAAGTGTTTGGTTGATTACCTCCAACTTCCTCTCCCCCATCTTCCCTTTAAGATTCTGCACTCCCTTGATGATTGAAACATAAATTTCAATACTAACAAATAATTATGACAATGATATTTAAAAGTGAGGAAGGTTAAGAGATCTAAATGGAAGTAAGGTCTCAGAATTTCATTGTAAGTGGTAAAACATTACTATGAATCGTCTCTGATGAGTAACTCAAGTATATTGTAATGCCTACAGTAACCACTAAGAAAACTATACAGATACCTCCAAAAATAAATAATAATAAAATTCTAAAAATATATTCAAATAATCCTCAGGAAGGCAAAAATAAACAGAAAATGAGAACCTAAGGAAACAAAGAACAGAGAACAAAGAACCACAAAGAAAAATGAAAAAGTAACTTCAGTATTAAAAAAATGTAGGAAGTTTGAAAGTAAAATAATAGGAAAAGATTATACCATGCAGAAATAAAACATGAGTGACAGTATTGATATTAGATATATATCAAAACAGATAAAATTTATAGAGACAAAGAGAGACATTACATAATGATAAAAGAATTAATCCTCCAGAAAGATATAAGATAACTAAATGTACTAGTATTGAAAAATAAGTATTTATCTGTGTTAACAGGCACGGACTGCCCTAGCCAGGTGGCTCAGCAAGTTGGAGCATCATCTCTGTAAATCAAAAGGTTGCAGGTTTGATTCCTGGTCAGGGCACATACCTAGATTGTGGGTTCAATCTCCAGTCAGGGCACATACAGGAAGCACTTAATCAATGTTTCTCTTTCACATCTCTCTCTCTTCCTCTCTCACTTAAAAAAAAATCAATAAAAACATATCCTCAGGTTAGGAATAAACTAACAATAGGCATATTCTGCATCAAATATAAAATGGAACATTAACCTAAAAAGGAGGGATGGAGGTAGAAAAGAGC
>NW_006292442.1:481036-481425 GCF_000327345.1 Myotis davidii
TCATCTACTCTTTTGCCTCCTGCCTGAGGGAGGCCAGACTTCAGCTTTGGCCTATGGGGAGTGGGCCTAAGCCATCAGTAGGCCCACCCCTGAGGGCTCTCAGACTATGAGAGGGGGCAGACCGGGCTGAGGGATCCCCCCTTCCAGTGCATAATTTTCATGCACTGGGCCTCTAGTTAAATATAAGAAGCTAAAATATGAGTTCATAAAATATAGACTTTCCATTTCCTTCTGAATTTTTAAAGTATTTTTTAAAATTTATTTTTATTATTGAAAGTATTATAGATATCCCCTTTTTTTCCCATTGACACCTTCTACCCTGCCTCCATCCCCACCCCCAAACCCTCACCACACCACTCTGTGTCCATGGGTTATGCATATATGCATAC
>NW_006292442.1:481731-488056 GCF_000327345.1 Myotis davidii
GGCACGGACTCCCTAGCCAGGTGGCTCAGCAAGTTGGAGCATCATCTCTGTAAATCAAAAGGTTGCAGGTTTGATTCCTGGTCAGGGCACATACCTAGATTGTGGGTTCAATCTCCAGTCAGGGCACATACAGGAAGCACTTAATCAATGTTTCTCTTTCACATCTCTCTCTCTTCCTCTCTCACTTAAAAAAAAATCAATAAAAACATATCCTCAGGTTAGGAATAAACTAACAATAGGCATATTCTGCATCAAATATAAAATGGAACATTAACCTAAAAAGGAGGGATGGAGGTAGAAAAGAGCAGAGTTTTGTACACTATTGGCATTATGTTGGTATTAAGTTAACTGGAATTTTGTAAAGTTCAGATGTTATTTTAATTATGAGGGTAACCACTAAATAAGTAACTAGACATAAAAAGAAACAGAAAAGGGAATCTCATTAGAGATAGATAACAATCACAAAACAAAGCAGTAATGTATGAATTGAGAAGCATATAATGTGTCACATATAGAAAACAAATAGGAAAATGGCAAAGGAAGTCCTTCTTTATCAGTAATATAAATGGGTGAAAATCTCCAATTACAAGGGGAAAAAGTTATGAAAAGACATTTTACTAAAAAAGATAAACAGATAGCAAAAAAGTATACGAAAAGGTATTCAATGTGAACCATCATGGGAATTCAAAATAAAAACACAATAAAGTGTCAATACATCCTTATAAACTTTAATAAATTAATGACAGCATAAATGCTGGTGAGGATTCAGAGAAAGTGAATTGCTCATATGTGTTGGTGGGAATGTAATATGATACAGCATACTCTGGAAAACAATTTTGCACTTTGTTATAAAACAAACCATGTAATTGCCATCCAACATAGCAATTAAACTTCTCAGAATTTATCCCATAAAAGTGAAAACTTATGTTCACACACACAGCACATTCTGTACATAGACATTAATAGGAGTTTTATCCCTAATATTCAAAAACTAAAATCTTTCCAAATATCCTTCAACAAGTAAATGTTTAAATAAATGGTGGTATGCTCATATCCGGAATACTACTCAGTAATGGAAAAGACGTAACTATTTAGACTCACAACAACTTAGATTAATCTCAAGGAAATTACGCTGAATAAAATAAATCCATCTCAAAATAGTATGCATTGTACGATTCTACTTAAATTGCATTTTTTTTTAATTTACAAAACTACCAAAAAATCACCAGTGTGGAAAAATCTTACTGAAGGTGTTATGTTTTCTTTGTATAGGAAAGATATTTGTAGATGATACAGAAAATTCCCCTGGCAGAAATGATATTTCTTTCTGTGTACTGGTTTCTAGAGACTATTAGTATGCAAGCTTTAAATTTGTAAAATGTTTTGAAGCGATGGTTTGAATTGTGATTTGGGAGAAGAGTAAAACCTTAAACCATGAAATATATCACTGTCTTCATCTGTGCTCAAATGTAATATTATTAGCAAATGCTTTCCTGACCAGCATAAACTCAAACCCAGCCCTGAACAGTTGTTTTTTGTCCTTTATTTTTTTTGCATAGCAGTTACCACCATCTGGTACACTATGTATTCACTTCTTTGTTTTTGTCTCTCTCCATCCCACTGGGGTATAAGCTCCATAAGAGAATATTTATTCTCTCACTGTGATATTCTCAACAAAATTGCTGGAACAAATGTGCTCAATAATGATTTGTTAAATGAATATACAAATGACTGTGGGAACCCTAATCAGAGTACACACTAGATGTTCAAGGCCAATTTGCAGAGTATGCTGGATGGTCAAGGCCAAGTTGTCATACGCAGGTGCAAAAGCAAGGGCATAGCAATCTTACTGTATACTTTTCTATAACCCAAATATTGACGTCACTATTTGGCAAGAAGCTTCTTTTGTCTGAGCTAGTATAAAATGTGTTACTGAGCAGCCGGTGGCTGGCTGCTTGGTTGGGTTGCTTTCTTACCAGTGGCTCCTATGTTTGCAGCTGCTTTATGTGGCCACTTTGTTAGTAGCTACTTTGCAAGGCTACTTTGAAGAACTGTTTTGTCTGATGGCTCCTTTGTCAGCAATGGCTACTTAGTCTGCAATAAAGTCTCTCATACACTCCTATAATTGTTCATATCTTCGGATCTGTGCTCCCACAATGACATATCTATATATACAAAAGGTTAATATGCTAAGTGTCCAAATGTCTGGTTGCTATGATGTACACTGACCACCAGGGGGCATACACTCAATGCAGGAACTGCTGTGACACACACTGGCTATTTATAGAGGAACGGCACCATGGACCTGGTGCCCACAAAGCAACACTCGGCTTTCCCCAAGTGGGACACAGGCCCTTCCACCACCCCAGAGTGACACCCCACCACATTGCAGCTGATACTGTCAAGACCCCATGGCACGAAATGTGGCCCACAGCCCAGCCCAATCGGAAAACATTGGATGTGGGCACTGGGTAATGATATCACATAGCGACGCCCAGCTTTCTCTCCCTAGCGACTAGCCTCCTTGGAGTTTCTTCAGCCAGGAACATGACTTGCTTTATAGCCATATGGAAACATTTTACACTTTAACCAAATGTCTGTGAAGCATTTTCCCATGCTTCATCTCATTTGATCTTCACAGAAGTCCTGGAGTAGGTAGATAGGAGACTCTGTAGAATCCTATTTTCTTTTCATTAGCCAGAAAACAGAGATTTAGAAAGCTTAGAACAGTGGTTCTCAACCTTTTTATCAATCGTGAATTTGGTTGACACTTCCATTATAGAGAAAGGGCGAATAGCAATATTAAAATATTTCTTCTAATTATTTTCCTTTCAATGTGCATGAATTCGTTCACTGGGCCACTAGTTTGATTATAAGAGAATGTTTTGTCCTTTCAATGATTATAACTCCCTCTGTTGATCTTTTATCTCAAGCATTCACTGACAAGAATGTTTTAGATATCAGAAATATTTTAATCATACTGGTCATAAAACCATGTATTTGAAATATGATATTAGTTCTCTTTTTACTCAAAGTTGCAATATGTTTTATTAAGCAAAAAGTTGTCTGGTAATACATATAGCCAGATTAGTGAAAGATCTCAATTTACTGGGATATAAATATGACAAGTTTTTTTTTTTTTTCAAGGAGCACTATCAACTGTTTCAGTTCAATTCTTGTTTATTTCCTAGGCATTGGTATCCCTTAACAACTCATTTAAATTTCATAACTTTCATAGTTTTTTAGATATGAAAGCAGTCTCATTTCAGTTAAGTTTTGCCGTATTCAAATAAAATTTAATCCCCTATTCATTTCCAAGTTCTCCTCTTTCTTGCCCACTGCAACCTTCCCCTCAATCCAAAATAATTGATAATGCCAGGAGGAATGGGGAGGCATTATCTTTTCTAAATCTGCCTCTTTTTTCTGAGAATGCCCTTCTGCTATTGGGGTGGAGAAGAAGGAGAGGCTTAAAAAAATGTAGCCCCTTAAGGGGCCTCCTTTGAAAAGGTTGCAGTCATGCCCTTAATCTAAATGGCACTCTAGCTTATTGTCTAGAATTTTTGCTTTGATGAGGGCAGAAATTGGCATCTGACATTGAGAATTGTTCCCTTTGAGATTTAGCAACATTTGGTGCCATTTATTTCTTTTGTGGACCCTGAAAAAGTAGATAGCTACTAAGGAGGGCTCTCAGTGGTTCAACTAGGCCAAATTGGAAGAGAGAGAGAGAGAGAGAGAGAGAGCCTAGCAGCCATTTATAACCAGGTCTTCTTACACAAACCACATTTCAGAAAGAAATCTGCATCAAGCTCCCTGCCTCTGTCACTGAACTATCTGCCTGCTCTGTGTTCCTCCTGCTATATCAGCGAACCCTTATAGAGGAGTCCCTGGAATTGTGTTTCAACAGATAGGACTGAGGCTTTTCTCCTTCAACCAGAGCTGCACAGTTATATATCCATCAACATCTTCATTGACCAATCAGAGTAACTCCATTCTGCACAATCAGGACAGTGCCTTTTGGACCAAACTGCAAAGATTTAGATGTCTCCTTTGCATGAGGATGGACCTGTCAGGGTCCAGGAAGGGGGACTCTGTCTATATCAGTCAGCTTCCCTCTGGCTCAGAGTGCACACTTTTCCTTTTTACTGAAGACTACCTTTCTCTGGCTGGTGCTGAAACACCAAAGACAGAAACATGGAAAATGTCTCACTGGAGCAGATCAGCATAGGAGCAGATCAGAGCAAAGCAGAGTTGTCTAACAAGAGAGGGGCCTGGCCCCAGGGCTGCCTGGACCCAGAGCCACCTCACCCAAGAGCCTCCTAACAGCCATGCTGTGTCACCACCCTGCTGCTTCAAAATTGAGCTGTAACGTTATTGAGATGTTCCATAGCCGTGTGGTACTCATAGATATGCTGTATCACAATTGAGCTGTTTGCACTGAATAAAGTTTCCTTCTTTACTGAACCCCAAATTGGGGATTCCTCTATGTATTAAACTAACGGCAAGGACCACCGTTTGACATCTTGATATATTGTATGTGTCTTTGTTCCATATTGCAATGGTTGCTCCAAGCCTATAGGCTCCAAACTCATTTTATCTGTCTGACCGTTATTACAAAGGCAGCAATGAATTTAAATCTCTTCCTCTATAATTTCCAAAAATGGGGAATTTGAGGTTTGTGTCCTTTGCCATTTTTTAATGTACCCCCCTCATATCTCTAATGTTACTTATACTTCTGATAATACTGTATGGTTTCTCAAGCCTAAAGGCTGTGGACACATTCAACTAGGATTTAAAAGTTGGTATCTACTTCTTGTAAATACCTGCATTTCATAAGTGATTTTCTCCCCTATGGTTTCTGAGAAAAAAGTATGTAATGGCTGAACTAATATGGCTACTATGTATTATTTTTTCCTCCTCAATAAGTGATATTTTATGGATTTTCATGATGGGGAAGCAGGTGGCTAAATTGAGTCAAACAAAACACTTCTCTATAAATTTAAACTTTACTGCAGCAAATCCAGAATTTAAATATGGTTTAGCCAGAAGGCAGGGACATAAATAAGGGGACCTCCTCCAGTGTTTGGAAAGGTGTTATTAAATTTAACAAAATATAACAATCTTTTCTTATAAAGTTTTTTTTTAAAAAAATAGTGTTAAAGATATTTTAAAGATGTATCATGAAATTGATCTATTTTGATAGATGTAAAGAAGCCAAGATTTCAGCTCTGAGGAGACGCTCTCTCTCCATTACAAACATTGCTTACTGTTGAGCTGTGTTTCTCCCCCAGCAAACTGTGAATTCTTTAAAGAAAAAGAATGAGACTTATATTTCTGTGCATTCAGCTATAAGCTCGGGGTCAAAACATATGTGGTTCTTATGAAACATCTGTTGAATAAATGTTTTTAAATCCCATACTTAAATCTCAGTAATGCAATGTTCCTTATATTTTAGAGATTGATTCTGAGGTCAGAAGCTAGAATGTTTAAAATATAAAATGTTTCTAAATATAAAAAGGAAAGCATAATTTAACAGTATAATTCCTTACAATCTTGAGAAAGAACAAAGTTGGAGGGATCACAATACTAGATATCAAGTTGTACTACAAAGCCACTGTAATCAAAACAGCCTGGTACAAGCACAAGCACGGGCATATAGATCAATGGAAGAGAACAGAGACCCCAGAAATCCACCCAAACCATTATGTTCAATTAATCTTTGACAAAGGAGGCAAAAGCATACAATGGAGTAAAGACATTCTCTTCAATAAATGGTGTTGGAATAACTGCACAGCTACATGTAAAAAAAAATGAAACTAGACCACCAATTTATACCATACACAAGAATAACTTAAAATGGATAAAAGATTTAAATGTAAGGCATGAAACTATAAATATCCTTCAAGAAAACATAGGCAGTGAAATAGCATACATCTCACATAGCAAAATTTTCACTAATACAGCTCCTAGAGCAAGAGAAACAAAGGAAAAACATAAACAATGGGACTACATTAAAAAAGAAAAGCTTCTGCACAGCAAAAGAAATCAGCATCAAAGTGAAAAGTGAATCCACTGGATAGGAGAATATATTTGCCAATGATACATCTGATAATGGGTTAATATCCAAAATATATAATGAACTCATACAACACAACAACAAATAACCCAGTTAAAAGATGGGCAGAAGACCTACATAGACAGTTCTCCAAGGATGACATACAGATGGCCAACCTACATATGAAAACATGGTCAAAGTCACTAATCATCAGAGAGATGCAAATTAAACTGACAATGAGGTACCACCTCACACCTGTCAGAATGGCTACCT
>NW_006292442.1:488067-494839 GCF_000327345.1 Myotis davidii
TACCTGGAGAGTATTATGCTAGGCAAATAAGCCAGTCAGAGAAAGACATGTCACATGATCTCACTCTAATGAACAAAACAAACTGATGAACAAAATAGATCCAGAGACATGGAACATGGAACAGACTGAGGAGATCCTCAGAAGAGAGAAATCAACTAAAGAATTTATATGCATATATGCATAATCCATGGATACAGACAATAGTGGGGTGAAGTCCTGGGGTGGGGTGGGAGCCGGGTAGAGGGGGTCAATGGAAAAATAGGGGGATATCTGTAATACTTTTAAACATAATTAACATGTGTAGATAATTATTAAATTGTGAATACTGTTAACCAGAGATTCCAGGAAGATTCTCAGATTAAAATTATAAACATATAGATTGCAACGACCACCTTAGTAGCAAAAGTAAGGTATTTTGAACAAATTTCTTTATTGTACAAATAATAAGCAAATGAGAGCAAGTAATTCAACAATTTTAACAGTTGCATACAGTTCAGTGAAAATTTTAGCATAATGCAGCATCTGTTTTTGAATTTTAGCCTAATAAGCCTAACTTGAATTATATTACCTCAGCCGTTCCTTCCTAAATTTCTACACATTCCCCGGGTTTATTTTTAAATCTGAAGATTGATTTAATTGTTTAATCATGCACAGTTTTTTTATAAACAGCCTGATACATCAATCTTTCAATTACTGTGATTTCAGAGGACTTATGGACTCCAGAATGTCTGAGAAGTTACATGTCTCAATGAATAATGAACCATGGTTACATACAAAGTTAAGTAACTTTCTTTGAAGTGGTGTCATAAGAGCCCATTAAAACATTACTGAAGGGCTATATAATATTACCCTTTCAAACACAATGTAGGCAATGTTAATAATAACTTATGGTTAACTCAAAAAAACAGAAGGGGTCATATAAGATCACTAATGGAGCCATTATGATGGTGCCTCCACATTTTGTCATATGAGACATTGGTTCTTTCTAATTATCAATGACCTAATATTTTTTTTTTTAAAAAACATATTAAAACATCAAATTGCATATAGAGACAAGATAAAGAATGACCTATTATTTTCTGTATATTTCTATTAGGAGTATTATTATTGCGAAGGTACTTATTATTGAGCTGCACTTACACGGTTTACAAAGTGCTTTTACCTATCCTCAGCTTCCTTATAACAACCTCATAAGCAGTCTAATGCAGATTTATCCCATAATCAATCAATAAGATCTTAATGAGTATCTTCTGTGTACCCAGTATTGCACTAGGCACTCTGGGTATTATAAGGAAGTACAAATATAATACTAATATCCATAATAATAGGAGACATTCATTTAACTGATGTTTTGTAACCAGTGGGACATTTTCTATTACACCTTGGTTTAACAATAATTCAGTGCAGACTACTTTTGCTTCTGGACTAATAAGCAAGCCATCTTTCAAGGAAGTTTGTTATCTGTACATTGTTCAGGATAAATCTATAATTATAATTTTAGAGTAATTCACCATATTTTTATAAAAGCACACACAAACAACTATTAGCTAGAAAAAAATGGCATACCAAACAAGAGATTAGAATGGTTCAATGCAAGTTTATTATATTTTCCTAATAAATATCTAGCAAAAAGAAAAATATTTTTTCTAGAATTAAACATACCTAAAAGTTCATTAAAAGGTACATAATTAAAATAAAAAACATATAGATTCTGCATTTTCTATATTAAAAATTTATAGATTCTGTATTTAATATATTTAAGGCCCCATATTTAATATATTTTAGAAATTTAATACGTATCATTTTTCAAAATAATACTATTAAAACCTAATTATTCCTAAAATATTTTTAAATATTTTAATTAAAATTTTTTAAATGTAATGGCAAAAACAAATGCATTAAACAGCAAAAGTTTCCTTCACAAACTCATTTAAAATGAGCATAGCAGTCTCCAGATAAAAATTAAATGAATTAAGGAGGAAAAGTTTTCCCCAGATCTACCCCATAAAATACATTCATAAAATACAGAGTTAATATAGACATTGCAAAACAGTTGTCACTGTAGTCAAGAAAGAGACATAATTTCACCCCAAAATTTTAAAAAGACGAATATTTTTGAATCATAATGATTGCTGACAAGGTATGTACTTTCATTTGTTTCATAAATTCCCTTTAGTGCACACTACCAACTTCCAGATGATTCATTAGTCACAGAATTAATTGTTGCCACTTTTGTACAAATAACAACTTATGTTAAGTAATTATGCAATAGGCTGTAACTAACTGAAATATGAATATTGCCTATTTGTCCCTCTGCTCTTCAGATCTGCTACATGATTGTTAATGTTCACAACAGTGCAGTAATTGAATTACACAACATTAGCTACATGATTATTGTGATCATAAACTGCCATAAATGTCAATCCGTGAAACAAAATCCCAAACTCAGAGTTTATAAAGCAAAATTATACCATTTCTTTTGCTCTCTTCCCTATGCCCTCTGCCTCAAAAAAACTACAGTAATGATGTCTACATTAGTGAAATTATTTCTAGACCCATTTCTCTCTTTCTCTTGCCTATATGACCTCCTCAAACTAAATTCTTTAATTTCCATTCCTTATGTACCACATTTTTTTTAAATATATTTTATTGATTTTTTACAGAGAGGAAGGGAGAGAGATAGAGAGTCAGAAACATCGATGAGAGAGAAACATCGATCAGCTGCCTCCTGCACATCTCCTACTGGGGATATGCCCGCAACCCAGGTACATGCCCTTGGCCGGAATCGAACCTGGGATCTTTCAGTCCGCAGGCCGACACTCTATCCACTGAGCCAAACCGGTTTCGGCTGTACCACATTTTAGACTTAATGACACCATAATTCCTGAGAAAATTTGACTCCCTCCTCCCTCCTGTGATGGCTTAATTTACAGTGCTATGTATGTGTTTTGTATTATTTTGTCATAATATAGTTCATTGGTTCTCAAGTCACAAGTCACAAGCTCTTCAAAATAAGCCACCATATCTCAAACTACGGAGTGAAGATAATTTTCTCAATAAACAGTTCAGAGACCAGTGGATTCATACCTTACAATGCACCACAAGAATAAATTCCAAATGTAGTAGGAATCTACATGTAAAACATAAAAACAAATAAGTACTAGAAGAAAATATGGATGAGCTATCTTTTAATTCTTATGTAGGCAAAGTCTTTCTAACTATGACTAAAAATCTATTAACTTACAGGAAATAATTTCTAGGACATAGTATTAGGTGAAAAAAACCCTCAAACGAATATATTAATCTTTGTGTAAGAATATGTGATATGAAATGTGAACATGTATCTTCTCCTTTGTGCAAAAGATATACAGGAAAGATATGCATACTGGAAACTGAATAGATTGGTTACCTACACATGCCAAGTGAACAAGTGACAAGAAAGGGGGAATTGAAACTGCGTAGTAGAGATTGGGAAGAATGACTGAATTTTGGAAGCATATTAATGTTTCATATATACTTCATTTACTAAATATATAAACAAATAATTTAAGTCAACCATGATTGAGAGTAAAACCCAGAAGGAATTCAGTAATTAACAAATGATTCTTATTATAAATAAATAACACAATCACACTGAAGGAACTGAGGTAGAAAATATCTGATGTAACTATAATAATCAAATTGACTATAGATAATAAAAATAGATTGTAGATAATAAAATCCCAGTAACAATGAGTATACTTAGCACCCAGATCTTGGTGTCTAAACACTATTCTCCCCAAATAGAAAACATGGTGAGGGCATAGGTGGGGGGTTGGGGGGTAAGTGGAGGGATGAGGAAACATATGTAATAATAATAATAATAATAATAATAATATACACACACACACTAAAGATTTAGAAGAGAGAAAGGAAGAAAGAAGTTTAAAGAGCATTTGAAGAAATAAGGAAAGAAAACTTCCCAAATTTGGTGAAGTACATAAATCCACCAATTAAGAAGTGAATTGAATCCCACATAAGTAAATCAGAATAATTCTCTGTCAAGATACATCAAAATAATAACTTTACAAAAAGTGCTTGTGGATCCAAGTCAGTGGCAGGGAAATTGCATGATGAGCCTGAAATAATTTGTGCTTCCCTGAAAGTAAGAAAAGACTCAAAAAAAGATGGTACCTGTCAAAAGAAAACAGGCAAGGCTTCTGGTCTCACCATATAAAATAGATTCATTTCTCCTTGTTACTTTACCAATTCTTCTTCTAAAAATCACCAGAGTAAATCAAAGGATAACCCTTAAAGGTAGAAAGAGAAAGGTAGAATGTCTAAGGACCCAAGGACTAGAGAAAGGACATAGCAGCAGAGGATTCTAGGATGCCTGGCACAATACCAGAGAGCGTTCTAAGCCCTGAGACTCCTGATAGGCATCATAGTCATAGAACATAGAGATGAGCTTGGGCATCTTCAATCTTATCTAGGATATAATTAGATTTTCTTCAACACCAGGCAGACCCAAGAGCACTGGCAAGAGGAACTGAAAGTAAGTGGCCAGTAGAACTTCTCTCCTTCCCTGGCAGATATGAAATACCACCCTCCCCTATCTTAGAGAGACTGGCCTGGCAGTTGGCAATGGTAGCGCTGTCAAGTACAAGTATACAGCCCAGGAAGCATTATCATTTCCTCCAGTCCTGAGACTCCATTCCCCTAATTAAAGACACGAGGGGCCCAGGTGGTTCAAGTAATGGGGAATCCTACCATTACAAGACCCAGAGCTAGACACACTGTTCCCAGGGGTTTGAGAATCCCTTTCCTCATCTAGAGACATTCAACAAAGGGTTACTGATAAAACAAGTGTCTGGAGTAAGAATTACTCTTTATTACAGCAGGAAGACTGGAGAATGGCTTAGCTGACCTAGAAAAACCACATGGCCAGATGGTTGAGTGTCACAGGCAGAAGGGTCTAGCCTAAACAAGTTCCTGGCCTGGGGAGTATTATTTATATCCATGGGGCAGAGAATCTCTTAAACCCACCTGGAGACAATGAACACCAAAACAGCACTAAAAGGGGGAATTTGTCACAATAAGCACCTGCCCCTGGAATGGAAGTATGATATTTTCCCATTAGCTGGAGTCTCCCTTCCTTCATTTCATATTATGAAAGTCTCAAGCTAATGTAAGAAAGAGATCCAGAGACAGAGAAGCATCAATCAGACTGATGGGATTTCAGAGGGAAGGAAGGGAGGGTGAGTGAATAATGGTGAAGTACATAAATCCACCAATTAAGAAGCTGATTGAATCCCACATAGGTAAACCAGAATAATTCTCTGTCAAGATACATCATAATGAAACTTCTAATAATTACAGACAAAATAATCTTGAAATCAGCCAGACAGAACTGACATATCACTTATAGGAGAACACCAATTCAACTGACAACATATTATCTGAAACCTTGCCAACCTAAAGATTTTCCTAATGATCCCTATGAAAGCCCTATTTGAGCCTCCTGGGAAGCATCAAACAATGTTGGGGAAGGTGTATGTCTACCTTGGGCTTTCTTTTGTGAACCTCAACCTAAACATAGACATCTTATGCAAAAAAGTACTCTAAAATGGATTATGGACTTTAATACAAAATATAAAATTATAAAATTTTTAGTGAAAAATAAAAGAGAAAACATTCGGGATATAGAGCTTGGTGAAGAGTTCTTAGACTTGACACAAAAACATGTTCTTCTATAAAAGGGGAAAAAAAGATCATGTCGACCTCATCAGATTAAACAAGTTTGCTCTATGAAAGTATCTGTACAGAATATGAAAATGCAAGCCAAAAACTGGAAGAAATTATGTTCATATCAATTCAATAAGGGGGTTAAATCCAGAATATATTAAAAGAAACGCTCTAATCTCAACAGTAAACAAATGATCTAATTAAAAAATGGGCGCCCTAGCCGGTTTGGCTCAATGGATATAGTGTCAGCCTGCAGACTGGAGTCATGGATTTGATTCCGGTCAAGGGCACATGCCTGGGTTGCAGTCTCAATCCCTCGTAGGGGGTGTGCAGGAGGCAGCCGACTATTAATCTCTCTCATAATTGATATTTTTATCTCTCTCTCCATCTCCCTTCCCCTCTGGAATCAATAAAGATATTTTAAAAAATGGACAAAATACCTTAACACATATTTCAGCAAATATTTACAGATGGCATTTAAACCCATGAAAAGTTAAGGGGAGGAGGGTGGATATAGAACATCTGTAATATTGTCAACAATAAAAAATAAAATTAAAAGCAAAAAAAGAAAAGATGTTCAATATCATTGGCTACCATAAAATAGAAATTTAAATCACAACTAGGCCCCGCTAAACAGTTATGAGAACTGCAACTAGAAGAAAAGAGAAAAGCACACTGAGACTCAGAGCAGCTGCGGAAGTAAAGTGCAAAGGTAAGGAGGCTTGAGCGCGCGCGGAAAGGGGCTGGTACCTGAGGACGAGGCTGTCGTTTTGAATCAGGAGGGAGTCACAAGCTCCCGGCTGCCCTGAGCTCCAGGTCCAGGAAGTCTCTGGGGACCCAGGACTCATACAGAGAGAAATTGGACTGTCTGGCAGCAGGCAGAACTCTGAACTTGAGGGCGGCTTTCCCTCAGAGGTGCTTGCAGCAATTATCGGGACACTGAGACACGCGGCCCCTTAGGGCACGGCTGAGGATCAGCCATAGCTGCTTGCTCTGCCCTGTTGATTCCTTGAGACCCCGCCTCACCTAGGCTGCGGCAGAGGCTTTT
>NW_006292442.1:496788-507282 GCF_000327345.1 Myotis davidii
CATTTAAAAAACTGAAAAGGAAAGACAGCACACACCAAAATAAAACACAACCCAAAACCAGAAGGAGCTGAAGGTTAAATCTAGAAAAATCTGAGGGACAAATTAATTATAATATTATACTTTAACCTATAGAATAAATTGTGTCCATAATAACAATAAATAAATGATTAAATAAATTAATGTTAGAGAAGAGACAATAGGCTTGTAATTCATTAATGTAAAGAAAAGGGGGAGACACCGAATCACCACTGGGCAGTCAACACAGAAATAAACCCTGCAGATATGAACCATGGATGGATGCTAAAATTAGTGAGTAACAGTTTGAGAAGTTATATTTACAAAGTCTCAATGCATCTTCCCCAAGACAATTATCAACTACAATGGAAAAGAGAAATACTTTACATTGAAAACTGAACAGACATCAACTTAATTAAGTGAGCAAGATTAACATCACCAGTGATTAGACACACAGACATCAAGAACCTCTTCCATAGATGCATTGAGAAAGACATACTGTCATTTGTGTGTTATTTTTACCAAAAAGAAATAACCTCTCTCTGATCACTAGAAACACCTAAATTGAGAGACATTCAACAAAATAACCTATTGGTGCCCCTGAAAAGTTACAAAAGTCACGAAAGACATGGATGAATTAAAGAATTTCTCTGGAGGAGAAATAACAAACAATTGCACTCAGGGAACCTGGATAGAATCCTGGTACAAATAAGACAAATGAGAGTAAATATGGTGAAATTAAAATGTCTGTAGTTTGGTTAATGATATTTTATTAATGTCTTATTTTTATTCTTGGTAACTATACAATACTGTGTAAGAAGTTAGCATTAGAGGAAAGAAGATAAGGAATTAAAGGACACTTTGTACTCTTTTCAACTGTTCTATATGTATAAAATTAGATAAAATAAAGGTAATAAAAATGAGCCACCACATTTTTTATCAATCCCTAATTTTACTTTTTCTTCAATTAAAAAATCATTGTTTTATGGTTGTCTGTCAAAACTTTAGGCTGAAGGTTGTAATACCTGTCTCCCTTTCCCTAATGAACCCAACCTACTTAACTCTCTTCCTGTGACTCCATTTTAAAAGCAATGTTTCCGCTCCATACAGTTCATATTCTTCAAGAACTGGCATCTAATTGATTAAAAGCAAGCAATTTACTCCATCTCTTGATCACAGTGTCAGTTCAAGAATATATATATTTAAACCAATATTGAAGAATAAGGCATAATAAGGTATTTCTGGAGGCTTATTGCTCCCATCAACATGATGTGGTCTGTGCTTTAAAGAAGTAATATGGCACTATTACAGGCACTTTTTATAACATGAAGGGAATTTGACTAAAAATGAGGCTGACACACAGAGTAGTACAGATCTGAGATAATTGCAAAGAATCTGAAGAGGAGCCCTGATAATGTTGCAGTGACTAAAATTAGATATAGCTGCAGAACATAGAGTCGTTCATTTGTATAATCTGATAAATTTCCTTTTTTTATTACGGGTAATTTGAGGTGGAATCTTTGACATGTTACATAAAGACTTCTGATAGTTCACATTATACATTATTACCATGCCTTATGAACCTTGCATAGTTTTAGAATATTTTACACCAAGGTTCAACTACAAATTAATTTGAGTTGGCATATAAAATAGAACCTATTTTTTATCCCTAATCTTAGTATTTGTCAGACACAGTGAAAGATGATGCGGAAGATACAACGATGGATATGAGAGATTGCCTACTCTCCAGGAATGTCCAGTTAACCACAGAAGACATTTACACAAATAAGTAGAAAATGATACAGTCATTAGGAGCTACAAGTTAAATATTATAAACATTCAGAAGAATATGGAATTATGGTTCAATAGATCAGAAAACACTAAATGAAAGAAGTGGCATTGAGCATGGTCTTAAGGATTGAGTGGAATTTGGACCTTGAATATGGAGGAAGGCTGTTAAATAGAGAAAACATTACCAGAAACTCATATACTTACTTCAACAAGAGTAGTTCTGTTATTTTTCTATTTTATATATACATTTTTGTAATGTTTTAAATAAAATGGTGTTTCTATGCATTTAAAAAAATGGAATGTATATCATACAATTCAATGTTTTATTTTCACATAAGGAAGCAAAGGCCAAGTGGGAGAGTGACTTACACAAGACTAGTGAGTTAATAGCAGAACTGTTGCTATTTAAATGAGAAAGAAAGAGTGAACAATGGCCAACCTTAATTTTGAATCCAACCAATGTCATGGGCCAGATGCTATGACTTGGAATATTTGCTAAAATTTTTTGAGTGCCCCATTTTTAACTCATATATAAAAAGGAGATAACTATTTTCACAGGGTTGTTAAAATAATCAATGTATATAAGTTCCTTGGTGTTTTATCTGAAATATATTATGTCTTCATAATAAATGTGAACACATCTCCATAAAACTTCTCAACTGCCCATTAAATACTCTTATCTGTTTGAAGAAAAGTGGCCCCAACAGGATATTTCCTGCATAAACTGCTCTGATTTATGTAGCATTGTGTGTAAGAGTAGCCAAATCTGCAAACCTGGATTCAGTTGATTGGTCTATGGAAGAATGCACAAGGAGCTTGGGCACAAGGATGGCCAATCATTTCTGAGGTGGTTTGGCATTAAGACTCCCACAGTGAGTAGTAATAAACAAACCCAATCAAAACATCCCTTGGAAAGCATACATGCTAGATGGATAAAAAGAAGGTATATTACTCAGCTCAGGTTGCTATTCCAAGTGATAGTAAATAACATTTCCCCTTCTCTATGAAGACCAGTGATTGAAATCCTGAGATCTGTATTGACAATGTGGCAGATGAGATTATTTTGTATGCCCTTACAATAAATGTCTATAAGTAAAGGTAATCTGTGATTTAATTTTTCTTGAAATCCAAATAAGTTTCCAGCTTCACCTATGTGTTGTGATTAAATGGCACAAAGAAGAGGAGGGAAAGGAGAATGGGGAGGGGAAGGGATGGAGTAAGTGTAAGTCTGTAGAAGCAGCATTGAAGGAGACAGAAGAATGAGTTAATATAAAGTAAAATTACATATGAACACTGATGTCCTAGAACAATGCATATGCTATTATTGATATTCACATCCACTCAGTGAGATAGGACTAATTTTGCAGATGAAGAAACTGAAAGTTAGGTAGTAATTTTCTCCAAACCATACAGCTTAGAAGTGAAGAATCATTTTCTTTCCATCACCTAATGCAGCATAAGACAAAAAAGTATTTCTCCAGACCTAACCGGTTTGGCTCAGTGGATAGAGGCTCAGCCTGCAGACTGAAGGATCTCAGGTTCGATTCCGGTCAAGGGCATGTACCTTGGTGGCAGGCACATCCCCAGTAGGGGGTGTGCAGGATGCAGCTGATCGATGTTCCTCTCTCATCGATGTTTTTAACTCTCTGTCCCTCTCCCCCATAACTGGTCTTTATCTTCTCTTGCTTTTAAAAATATCATCCTCTTACTCCAAAATTAATGTTTACCCTCATCACTTGCTTTCAAAGGCTATCATCCTACATTAAGCTGCAGATCATTTGTGGTGAATCAAAGCTTAACATATTACTCATTGCTAATTAAATAGCCTGATTCTGTCCACTGAAGCTAATGCATTAAAGTATTTAATGTTTGTTTGGTAAACTGCTTTACTAAATGCTCCTTTGACTTTTATTGGTAATAAACATTAAGCATTTATGGCCCGTGAAAGCAGCTTCCCATCCAGCTTATACTGTTACTATTTACAGTTTGTTAATGAAATACCATTAACTTCCTTCAAATCAAAAGCTGTTTTTGTTCTTCTCTTTAACTTTTATTGTGTGGCACGAAAAATAACTCACTAAAATTTGGATGAACTATACTTTTGCTAGTGGTTTTTCTATGAAGAAAATAATTTGCTAAGACTAGCACATTTAGGCTTCAGTGACAAGACTCCACATTAGACATAGGCCTATTTCCCTTTCTTTTCCTCATACCTTCTTCCAGTTGTATGATGGTCTCATTTGGGTACCTTGAGGTTCAGCACTAATAACAAAGCCAAACAATTATGACTTCTTCACTCTTGAAGTTATTTGACTCCTTTCAAACTGATTTCTTTTTTATCTAACCTTTCTGAATCCATATATTGGGGGAGGGGGTCTGGGAATATGGACACTTATGGGGTGAATCCCAAATACTTAAAGTCTGATTAATTTGTTTAGGTTCAGCTCCTCCAGAATGAGGGAAGAGTTTGGGACTTATAAACAGGGTCCTGAGTCTTGGAATACTAAATCCAAGTATCTGAGACTGTCCCGTTAAACTTTCTTAGTCAGGTCTGGAGGAAACATACTTATTTCATTGATGAATCCATTTAACAGTTTTTTTAAAAATATGATTTAGAAAGAAACATTTAACTCCAAATTTTCTGATTTTTTTTTTCTCATTTAACCAGTTAACTGCCACAAATTCAAAATGGAAACCATCTCCATATGCCACGATACTTTGAATTTAATTTAAAAAATCTATTTTCAATTAATATTATAAAAATAAATATATTACAATTCGGGTGTTCTTGAATATTTTCAGCTGAAAATTCTCATGAAAAATGATTTTAAAGTTGGTCAGGGCTACCACATTGGGAAATCATTTTTTTTCTTTATAGACGCATGTGGCATGGGGGGAAGGTCCGCAACTTGAGAAGAGAAAGAGATATTGGTTGCCTACCATACACAACCTGACCTGGGATGAAACCTGCAACCTGGGCATGCACCCTGACTAGGAATCAAATCGACAACCTTTCAGTGCATGGGACAATGCTCAACCAACCAAGTCACACGGTCCAGGGAAATTTTTTCTCATTTTGATCTTTCTGCTTCTTGGTTAAAAAATGTGGATCCTGATGAGATTAAAAATGGAGGCAGAGTAAGTGGAGGCTTCACAGACATGTTCCTAGGAACAAACTGTAATTACAACTAAAATACAGAAAAATTTCCTGAATAATCAACAGAAGACTCAAAGGAGAGAACCCTGATACCCAAGGACAGAAAATGGAGACCTCATAAAGACTGGTAGGTGGGGTGGAGGCATGAAAGGGCTGGCCGGGCACCCACAGACAGCAACTGAAGTTGATATATCTTGAAGGTGAGATATCTCAGCTGTGGGGGGTTGCTACTCAGAACTCTGGTATCTAATCCCCAAAATGAGCCCCTCCACAGCAGAGAGCACCACAACTGAGGAGGGGTACCCACATAACATCTGGCTGTGAAAAGCAGCAGGGTTACTGTCTGCCAGGGAGTGATGGCTGAAAATTCAGGCACCTGCTTACAGGGCCAACGCACAAAATTCCCTGTAGAGCCACCCACGTTGTGCTTTGACAGAAGGAGGGGAGAATTGACTGGAGCTGTGTGTGTAGAATCCAGGACTGGGGACTTGGGGATTAGAGCTCAGAAGGTAGACATCCCCAGTTTCCTGTGCTGAGTCATTCCCTCACCCAGCGGAGGACATCTTTCCCATACAGACATTTGCCTTGCCTGGGGGGAAGACTATTGGAAAACACCATGCCCTGAGGCCACTTAAGAGACTAAAAACAACAATTATCTTCCAAGCAGAAGCAACTGAGCCACCTTTTTGAAAAAACTCTAGCCACCCCAGAGGGCCATTGACTGGGGACAATTCAAGTCCGAATCTTATCAGTCTGTAGGCAGAGGTGGTTTCTGGAGGCTTTGAGTCTTTGCCTGATCTACTTTGAAACAGTGATTGACACTGTCCTGCACTAGAGGTTGAGAGGCATAAAGGATTTACCTAATACAGTCACAAACCCAAACAGCCAAAATGAGGAGACAAAGAAACAACTCCCAAATGACAGAGCAAGAGAATTCTCCAGAAGAATAGATGAATGTAGCAGAGATAAGAAATTCATCGGAAACTGAGTTCAGAGTAATGATGGTAAAAATGCTCAAAAGCATGAAAAAATATATATTAACTATGAAAAAAACAGTTGGAAATAAAGTGATATAACACAAATAAAAAATACATTGGAAGGAAAACAGAGAAGATTAGGTGAAGCTGAGGATCGAATCAGTGAATTAAAAGAAGACAGAATTGAAAATATCACTCAATCAGAGAACCAAAAAGAAAGAACAATTAAAAAACAGGAAGATAGCTTTCGGGAGTTGTGGGACAATGGGAAACATAACAATATTAGAATAGCAGGTGTGCCAGAAGAGGCAGAAAGGGATAGAGAATGCGTTTGAAGAAATACTGGAAGAAAACTTACCTCACCTAGTAAAGGCAAAAGTCACACAAGTTTAAGAGGCACAGAGAACCCCAAGCAAGAAGAACTCAACCAGGACCACGTCCAGACACATCGTAATTAAAATGCCAAAAATTAAAGACAAAGAGAGACTCTTAAAGGCAGCAAGAGAGAAGAAAACTGTTACCTACAAAGGAGCTCCCAGAAGGCTGACACCTGATTTTTCATCAGAAACTCTATAGGCCAGAAGGAAATGGCATGAACTACTCAAAGTAATAGATAGCAAGGATTTAAAACAAAGATTACTATATCCAGCAAGGCTATCATTAAAAATAGATGGTCAAATAAAGAGCTTCCTAGACAAAACAAAACAAAACAAAACAAAAAAACAGCTAAAGTAGTACATCACCACCAAGCCAGCATTACAAGAAATGCTAAAGGGACTGCTGTCATGAGAAGAAAAACAGAGAGAGAAACCTAGGCATACAGAATTAAAATGACAATAAGTAAGTACCTATCAATAAAAACCCTAAATGTAAATGGATTAAATGTTCTAGTCAAAAGGCATAGAGTAGCTGAATGGATACAAAAACATGACCCAACTATATGCTGTCTACAAGAGACCCACCTCAGAACAAAAGACAGACACAGGATGAGAGTGAAGGAATGGAAAAAAAAATTCCATGCAAATGGAAAACAAAAAAGCTGGAGTAGCAATATTAATAACCAACAAAAGTAGACTTTAAAATGAAGGCCATCACAAGAGACAACAAAGGTCATTACATAATACTAAAGGGATCGATCCAACAAGAGGATATAACCCTGGTAAACATATATGCACCCAATATAGGAGCACCTAAATATATGATAAAACTTCTAGAGGACTTTAACAGAGAGATCGACAACAATGCAGTCACAGTAGAGGACTTTAAAACCTCACTGACTTCACTGGATAGATCTTCCAGATAAAAACTTTAGAAGGAAACAGTGACTCTAAAGGATATACCGGATCAGATAGATTTGACACTTAAAGAACATTTCACCCCAAAGCAGCAGAATATATACTCTTCTCAAATACACATGGATCATTCACAAAGACAGATCACATGTTAGAACACAAAACAAGTCTAGAAGTTCAAGAAGACTGAAATCATATCAAGAATCTTCTCAGATAACAGTGGAATGAAATTAGAAATCAACTACAGTAAAAACACCCCGAAACATTCAAATACATGGAGGCTAAATAGCATGTTATTAAGCAATGAATGGGTTACTAATGAGGTCAAGAAAGAAAGAAAAAATTTCCTGGAAACAAATCAAAATGGACACACAAGAACACCAAAGCTCTGGGACATGGCAAAAGCTGTCCTAAGAGGGAAGTTCATAACACTACTGGCATGCCTCAAAAAACAAGAAAAATCAGCAATAAACTATTTAACCCTGCAACTTAAAGAATTAGAAAGCGAACAAAAAGAAAAACCCAGAGAGAGTGAAAGGAAATAAATAATAAAGATTAGAGCAGAAATAAATAACATAGAGACTAAAACAAAACAAAACAAACAAACAAACAAACAAAAATACAAAAAGTCAATGAAACCAAGAGCTGGTTCTGTGAAAAAATAAACAAAATTGATAAACCATTAGCCAGACTCATCAAGAAACAAAGAGAGAAGACCCAAATAAATAAAATGAGAAGTGGAGGAGTAACCACTGACACCACAGAAATACAAAGGATTGTAAAAAAATACTAGGAGAAACTATATGCCAACAAGCTGGACGAAATGGAAAAATCCTTAGAAAAATACAATCTCACAAAACTGAATCAGGAGGAATCAGAAAACCTAAATAAACCAATGACAAGTGATGAAATAGAAACAGTAATAAGAAAAAAAGCAGCAAATAAAAACCCAGGACCAGACGGCTTCACAGAGGAATTTTACCAAACATTCAAAGAACTAACACCTATACTCCTCAAACTATTTCAGAAAATCCAAAAGGACCACTTCCAAATTCTTTTTATGAGGCCAACATTATCCTAATTATAAAACCAGATAAAAACACTAAAAGAAAAAGAATTACAGGCCAATATCCCTGATGAACACAAATGCTAAAATCCTCGACAAAATATTAGCAAATCACATCTAGCAATCTTATATAATAAAACCCTAATATGCAAATCGACCAAATGGTGAAATGACTAGTCACGTTAATATGCACTGACCACCTGGGTGTAGATGCTCAATGCAGAAGCTGACCCCTGGTGGTCAGTATGCTCCCACAGAGGGAGCACAGCTCAGTCAGAAGCTGGGGTCACGGCTGGCAAGCGCAGTGGCGGTGGCAGGAGCCTTTCCCACTTCCACGGCAGTGCTAAGGAACAGCAAGCCTAGCAGTAAGGAGGAGCGAGCAGGTGGGTGGTAAGGAGCGAGGGGTCCCGGACTGTGAGAGGGTGCAGGCTGGGCTGAGAGACCCCCCTCCCCAGTGCAGGAATTTCGTGCACCAGGCCTAGTATATCAAAAAATTCATACACCATGACCAAGTGGGATTTATTACAGGGATGCAAAGCTGGTACAATATTCGCAAATGAGTAAACATGATACATCATATAAACAAACTGAAAGACAAAAATCACATGACATCAACAGACACAGAAAAAGCACTCAACAAAATCCAACACCCATTTTTGTTAAAAACTCTGAGCAAAGTTGAAATCGAAGGAGCATATCTCAATGTGATAAAGGCCATATATGACAAACCTACAGCAAATATCATACTCAATGGACAAAAACTAAAAGCATTTCACCTAAGAAAAGGAACAAGACAGGGATGTCAGCTTTTACCACTCTTATTCAACATAGTACTGGAACTCCTAGCCACAGCAATCAAACAAGAAGAATTAAACCAGTTAACCGCCACGTGTCCAAAACAGAAACCATCCTCACATGCCACGATATTTTGAATTTAATTAGAAGAAATCATCTGACTCTGGAGTTGAATAAAGGATGTCATCTTTCTCTTCTTATGAGGTGATTGGTTCAATTATTTCTTCATCTGATGCCATTTATGGGGATTGAACTTTATTTTCACAATATATTACAATGATAAATTCAATAATAAAATAATAATTTTCAATTCTACAGAAGTATCAACAAAAGTGAGCGTGAAATAAAAATTAACCATCAAATCAAAAACACTAGATTTTGTTTATGCTCCTAAGACGAAATCTGTAAAAAAATAATGAAGAATGCACACCATGTTTACCATTTTAGGTGTGAAATTCATGATAACATAAATCTTAAGTGTCACAGGGTTTATCTCTCACGCATCTGAGTGGCAGCCCTATATATCGATATTGGAATTTCTTCCATATGCACTGGAATATTTATGAATTTAAGTTACTATAATTTTCTTTACATACCTAGAGATGTCACTAACAAGTCTGATTTTAAAATTGTGCAAACAGAGTTGATATGCGAGGTTTGTGGCTATAGACATGAGTGGTGTGTGGGGAAGGTCCACCGCTTGCATCTATAGATGCTTATGGTGTACAAAGGATAAAATGCATCCAAATTGGAAAAGAGAAAGTAAAACTCTCATTATTCACAGATGACATGATATTGTACATAGAAAATACTAAAGATTCCACCAAAAAAACTACTATATTTAATAAATGAATTTGGCAATGGAGTAGGATACAAAATCAACACCCAGAAATCAATGTTTATTTTTATACACCAACTAGAGACCCCGTGCAATGGTGGGGTCCCTGAGCCTGGCCTGTGCACTCTCACAATCTGGGACCCCTTGGCGGACATCCCACAAGAGATACAGTAGTGCATGAATTGGCATGCGACCAGGGAGGAGCCCAAGCCCAGGCAGGGCGCCACACTTCTCCTGTTCATCCTGGCCCCATGGCTCCTACTGCTCAGTAGTGTGAGCCTCTCCTGCCTCTCATGGAGGCAGGAGGGGCTCACACTGCAGCTGTGTTGGCCAGTTGTGAGTTCGGAGTCTGGCTCATGTTGGTCAGCTGAGTGGCACTCCCACTGTGGGAGTGCACTGACCACCAGGGGGCAGCTCTGCATTGAGTGTCTGCCCTCTGGTGGTCAGTGTGAGTCATAGCAACCCATCAAATGGTTGACCAGTCACTTAGGGTTGTATATATATACTAGAGGCCCGGTGTACAAAAATTTGTGCCCTCGGGGGGTCAGCACGGCCTGTGCTCT
>NW_006292442.1:507399-519915 GCF_000327345.1 Myotis davidii
ATGGTGGGATGAGGCCCAGCTGTGTTCCCTTCATGGCCTCTCATCACAACCAGGCCCCGCTGAGAGGAGGGGGGGGGTGCCTGGCCCGCCTGGATGAAGGGCTGATGGCTATTTTCAGGCTTCCCGCACCCCTTTCAGGGTGGGGGTCTCCACTGGGGTGCCTGGCCAGCCTGGATGAGGGGATGAGGGGATAAGGGCTGTTTTCAGGCAGGCCAAGCCTGCAACTGAAGCTCCCAGTCTCTCCCTTTTTTCTTTTTTTATTCTGGGATTTATTTACCTTCTGTAATTGAAACTTTGTTGTTGCTCCAGCTCCAAGGCCGGCTGGCTGAAAGCAGGTATCTGGGATTTGTTTAGCTTCTATAATTGCAACACTGTTGCTTAGACTGGAGCTCAGAGCCTGGCTGCGGCAGTCGGGGAACCTTGGCTTCCTCCATCACTGGAGCAAGCAAGCCTCATGTTTGCTTCAGCTGCGGAGCTGCTGGCCGCCATCTTTGTTGGCAGTTAATTTGCATATCACCCTGATTAGCCAATGGGAAGCATAGCAGAGGTATGGTTAATCACCATGTTTGTTTATTATTAGATAGGATAATTAATTCTCAGATCGAGAAACTAAACAAACAATCCTATTGACCATTGCAACAAAATAATTAAGATACTTAGGAAGAAACTTAATCAAGGAGGCAAAAGACCTGTACTGGGAGAATTATAAGACATTGAAAAGAGATAAAGAAGATATAAACAAGTGGAAGAATATACCATGTTCATGGATTAGTAGAATCAACATCATTAAAATGTCCATACTATCCAAGACAATCTACAGATTCAATGCAATTCCTATTAAAATACCAATGGCATATTTCACAAAGCTAGAACAAATACTCCAAAAATTTATATGGAGTCAAAAAAGACCCTGAATAGCTTCAGCAATTTTGAGAAAGGAAAACAAAGTTGTAGGAATCTCAATACCAGATTTCAAGTAATACTACAAAGCCATCGTAATCAAAACAGCCTGATATTGGCACAAGAACAGGAATATAGATAACTGGAACAGAACAGAGAACCCAGAAATTGACTCAAGCTGTTATGCTCAATTAATATTTGACAAAGGAGGCAAGAACATACAATGGAGTTAAAAGAGTCTCTTCAATAAATGGTGTTGGGAAAATTGGACAGACATATGCAAAACAATGAAACTAGACCACCAACTTACATCATACACAAAAATAAACTCAAATGGATAAAAGACTTAAATGTAAGTCATGAAACCATAAAAACCCTAGAATAAACCATAGGCAGCAAAATCTCAGACATCCCTGGTAGCAATATATGTATGGACATAGACAATAGGGTGCTGAAGGCTTGGGGCGGGTCGGGGGCAAGGGCAGGCTGGAGGGGGTATGTGGAGGGGAAAGGGGACATATGTAAGTAATACTTTCAACAATAAAGAGTTGTTTGTTTGTTTTATTTAAATGTGTATCCTCAAATGACTGCTGAATAGACTCAAAATCAGGAAAGGGAGCTAACTGCCACAATGGCGATTAATTAATTTTCTGAGATTAACTTTGTTCTGTTAGTCAACAGCCAGCAGCATCTGGGGATTCTGATCCTTAAAAGAAACCGCTGATAAAATAAACTGCAGATGAAAGGAAAGCATAGTCCTTAATATGATGTGTCAATGTTCAAAAAGAATGTCAAGAAAACCATGAAAAAAAATGTTTTATTCTATAATTCAGTTAATGAAAGAATTTTATGTTTCATTTCCAAATATGGACACATATCTGGAAAGTTAGTATTACCTGTGTTTACATTATACAACTCTGAAGGATAATTTATTTAACAGAGATGTTTTAGTCCAACTTTCCTATGTGACTCTTGGAAAGAAATACAGTAGCTGCAAACATTGATTGATTTGTATTGATAGCAGAGAAGGGATAATTCATTCTAGGAATATAAACTACCTGTCTGTGTATTTGTAAAGTGTCTCTGTTGGTCATATACTCATTAGGTAGTCAAAATGAAGCAAAGACACTCAGGGAAGAAAAAGAAAACACATATATTTTATTTTTTTAAATACAATTTTGCTTTGTGAGAAAGCTGTCCTTGATTTTTGTTGGTCTTAAGGAAAGAAAAACTTCCTTTAGGCATCTGACATAAATGATAGGTGTAGGGGATGTTTTGTTTGTCTGTTTTTGTTTTAAATGCAAGTTAGTAATTAAGAGAAAATACTCATTTTCTATTTATCAATTTGAGTGATAAATAGTTCAGAGATCATAATTTATAGTTTTTTGTTAATCTAAAGTAAAAGAGGTAAATGTAATTAAAGAGGGAAAGCTCATGGATTACTTTATTTTGCTATTAAAACTTCTCCCTCTTTTATCATTTTTATTAAGTTCATTGGGGTGACATTGGTTAACAAAACTATACATGTTTCAAGTGTACATCTCAACAAAACATCATCTACTCACTGCATCATGCACCCATTGCCCGAAGTCAAGTCTCTTTCTTCCCCTTGCCCACTTCCACCTCTCCCCATCCATCCTTTTCCTCTGGCTATTACCATAATGTTGTCTGTGCCTATGCACATGTATGTATGTGTGTATATATGTGTGTGTGTGTACTTTTTTTGCTTAATCCCATCACCTTTTTTTTTTCACTTAGCCCCCCCCCACCAACACCCCTTCCTTCTAACAGTTGTCAGTGTGTTCTTTGTATCTGATTTTCTCTCGCTGCTTTTTAGATTATCTCTTTTGTCTTTAACCTTTGACATTTTAATTATGATGTATCTTGGTGTGGGACTCTTTGTGTTCATCTTGATAGGGACTCTCTGTGCTTCCTAAACTTGTATGATATGTTCCTTGTTCAAACAGGCCCTTGATCCCTTGCTGTTTCTCTTCTCCTTCTGGTACCCCTATGATGCAGATATTTTATGTTTTCCCAGAGTTCCTTTAGAATTTACCAATTTTTAAAAATTCCCTTTTCTTTTTGTTGCTCCACTTTGGTGCCTACTATTATCTTGCCCTCTAAATCATTGAATCGATTCTCTGCTTCATTTAACCTGCTATTGGTACCTTCTAGTGTATTCTTCATTTCTGACTGGTTCTTTCTTATGATTTAAATGCCTTTTATAATGCTATCTCTTTGTTTAAGTTCACACTGAGATCATCAATTCTTCCCCTAAGGTCCTTGAGCATTCTTATTACCATTAGTTTAATCCCACTTTTATCTTTATATTTGAAAATAGAAATTATATTTCTTACTTTAACCATAAGAAATTTGGGAGGTAAAAAATAATATTTTTAAAATATATGTATATCACAAGTTGAAATCCTATTTTGTTGCTGGTTATATACTTTAGAAATTTCATGCAGAAAACCTCATAGTGACATTGAAAATCTGGCAGTTTGATGTTGTTCTATAATGCAGGTATAATGCAAAAATTCCTACACTAAAATACCTGACTATGGCATAATTTCATCCATACTATACAACCAAATAGCTAACCCTATCCAACCTCTTAAGAACTAGGATGCTGTTTTCCAATTAATTTAATGGGAGTCATACTTTGAGGTATTCCCATTTATTTGACCTACTAAATAGTAGTGAACTAGGGTTACTAAAATTGATCAAGAATCTTCCATGAATATGAGATACATTTCCAACTGACTTTATTCTCTTGCCTGCACACATAGTTAAAACTAACACTAGACCCTCTGTTAACACATGAATAAATAAAATGTAGTATAACACCAATACTTGAATTTGGTACTCAGTAAAAGTACACCCAACTTCACTTTCATCACCACCAACGCTTTCATTTTTTTGCTTTGTTTTTGCATTATTTAGGTTAATTTGCTCTCCTGCAACTCTCTCCAGCCCTGATAATATGGTCTTTCCAGGGATGGACCATTTAATTTTACTTACCACCCCACTATCCTTAGCAGCTAGCTTTCTGCTTCATGTTTTTCTTGATGTCTCCTATTATTTCTTTATTATACATTCATTATGTATGTAATATTTGTAAATACTAATAATTACTATTATCAACATCATAGCTAACACTTGCACACAACATATATGCTAGGTGATAATAAGTGTTTAATAAAAACATATATTTTTATTGATTTCAGTCAGAGAAGAAGGAAGAGGGAGAGAGAGATAGAAATTTCAATGATGAGAGAGAATCGATTGACTGCCTCGTGCACACTCACCACTGGGGATTGTGCCTGCAACACAGGCATGTGCCCTGACCAGGAATTGAACCATGACCTCCTGGTTCATAGGTCAATGCTCAACCACTGGGCCATGCCGGCTGGGTTACCAATTTATTCTTTACAAGAACTCTATGAGGTAGGTATCATTATTATCTCCATTTGACACATGGAGTAACTAATAAACTGAGTGGTTAGTGACTTCCCAAAATCTCACAGCTAGTAAGTGTCTAATAGGTGGAAATAAGTTTTTTAAAATGGGATTTTCTTTGTTTTATTTGTATTTTCTATTCTACAATCTAGTATCATCAATGAGAAATATACCTTACACTGGAGGCCACCTATTAGACATAACCATTATTAATTTTGATTTGTTTGACTATATTGTTTTATTTTAATAGCATTATACACAAACAGTTTTGTAGACAATTTTTATTTAACAGTGTATCATTAACACTTTCTCATGACAAATACAGCCATATATTAATAATTCATAATGGTTACATATTACTAATTAGCTTACTAGCTACATTTATCATGATTCATGATTTTTTCCCTTATTTTTCCTTATTCCAATCAGTTTTATGATAAAATCCTTGCATAATGTATGTATATATATAACTATTTTGCTGTATAGCATGCAGTAAAAGCATTTTGTAAGTTTGAGGAACCTATGAAAAAGTAGAATATTTTGAATTGGTATTTATGTAATGTTATTTCATTAATTCTTCCAAATAAGCTATAGCATTCTAAACTTATGATACTTTTAATGTATAAATAATTCATAAGAATTAAATATTTTATTTAATTTACATAAATATTAGTTTACTCTTTTAGAAATAATTTCATTTAAAAATATTTTAATGTAAAAATTCTATAGATCAATAACATAAAATAGGGCTGTAAATAAATCTATTTTTAAGACATATATTTGCTTAGTTTAGTGTCCATTTTCACTCTCAAGTGTTTTCTGTTTGGTATAAATATTATATAAGGTGAAAGGTTTACTGGGAACTTTATATGGATACATGAGGCTTTTAACACCTGAAGTCATATTAAAATATGCCTCAAAAAAAACCCCAAACATACCTTGTGGATTACTTATGTCATTGTCTGACTCAAATGAAAAAAAAAAGACATGGGAAGTTAATTAAACACTAGTTTCATATAATGGAACCCTGAGTGAATGTCCACTAATTAAATGATATTGTATGTGGATATAATCAGCCCACTAATAGGTCTTTTTACTATTTATCTTCACATTTTATTTTAATCTTGCTATAATATCAGATTATTCACCAAAAGATTATGTCTTAAATATGGCACCAAATAAATCTACAAATCAATTTTAATGTATTAAGTTCATTTTGTGAACTTCAATTTAAATAGTTACATTTGGTTTAAAAGTAATTAAATAATTAGCTTGATCAAATGTTTCACTTTACTCTTTTTGTATCATAAAGACTCAAAATGGTCTGTTAACCTGGAAGAGTCATATTAAATCTACTGTTTCCAGTTTTTAAAAATCACTTTGAGGCTGAAACCGGTTTGGCTCAGTGGATAGAGCATCGGCCTGCAGACTGAAAGGTCCCAGGTTCGATTCCGGTCAAGGGCATGTAACTGGGTTGCGGGCACATCCCCAGTAGGAGATGTGCAGGAGGCAGCTGATCGATGTTTCTCTCTTATCGATGTTCCTAACTCTCTATCTCTCTCCCTTCCTCTCTGTAAAAAAATCAATAAAATATATTAAAAAATCACTTTGAGGTGGCAAATGACTACATTTGGTTCATATAACCATAAACACCAACAATATTTCATGTTATCATAATTGATGATGATTGCTGAAGTTTCCCCTTTCAATTTCATCTTATCCAACTAATTTTCCAGACAGATCCAGCCTAAGTTTGTTCCTCCATTCTTCACTTTTTTCACTTTTATACAAAACTCATACATAATCTCAATTTACAAAATTTTATTCTTATTGGTTCTAGCTAGAAATATTGACTCTTCAGTAATTTTGTAATTCCTAAATTAGATTAATAAATGTATTTCCCATGTAATTCTGTTAATAAAACCCAAAGAAGTCTATTCTTTTACTATATATTACGTACTTAACTCTAGAATAACCATCTCATAAATGGATATTGATGTGTGGCAAGGAGGAAATATATGTATATAGCCACCTTGGGAATACAGCATATTTCTTGTCCATGGTATAAATTGTATCTTTTTTAAAACAAATCATTATTGCAAGATAAAACACAAAATAAAATAGAAGAGATAGTCAAGTGAGATTGTTATACAATTTTCTTTGAAATTGTCCATCATAAGATACAGGATGTTTTGAAGTTGTTTGCAATTTAACTGCATTTCCATTTTGTTTCCTTGACTTGTTGAGTAATCTGTTTCATAATGAGTTTTTATAATTGAAGGAGATGAAAATTGAAATTGATAAAGATGCATAATTGGTTTATTTTTCATTGGGTGCTTCTGTTCAGATTTTCATGTTGTCTTTCTGTACAATATTAAAATGAAAAAAAAGACTGCAGATGGTATTTTAAATGTTTTTATATAAGCTGTTTTTGTTCACAGTATTATGTTCTATGTCTTACAAGAAACAATTAGGGTCTTGAGAAGCAAGATGATATTGACATACGTTGAGATTTTTTCTTAGCTTGAATAAATGAACATTTTAGAAGTAATTTACATGTCTCCAGTTATAATCAAATACTTTACTCATTTCCCAGAATGTGGATGAAATACCCCACAAGTATTTTTGATCCACAAAAAAGTGGTCCCTCGAATAACTAACAGCTTGGCATTAGAGATTTTGAAAAGAAACAAGTAAGCATTTAGTAATAATTCAGCTTAGTTATATCAAGTGCTTGCACACTTGGCTTGATGATACCTGGGCTCATACTCAACCAAAGAAACCTTTAAAATTTTATTATATTCCCTAATATTTGTAATTATTGACCCAGAAACATAAGGAATTGCAAAAAAATCAGCCAAATTAGACAGGTAATTGAATTGTAAATTAGAGATAACTTAACTTGGTCTTGTAACCCATTCATCCTGATCTTAGAAATTGCCAAAATATTCAAAATAAATTAATGTGAATCAATAAATAAATAGTTATAATCCAAACGAAATTTCCCCAGACATAATGTATTTCAATTGAAGAAATAAGAATAATATTGTGGCCTCTGCATAAAATAGAACAACTTTCTAGTACAGATAAATCAAATTTTTTTGATGAATCCTCAGAAACAAAGAAGGTGTTCTGATTGGAACACTATATAAGCAAAAGCCTTATTCTAGTCCAGTGGTTCTCAACCTTCCTAATGTCGTGACCCTTTAATACAGTTCCTCATGTTGTGGTGACCCCCAGTTTCATTGTTACAAAGTGAACATAATTAAAGCATAGTGATTGATCACAAAAACAATATGTAATTATATATGTGTTCTCCAAGGGTCTTAGGCGACCCCTGTGGTGACCCTGTGAAAGGGGTCGCGACCCACAGGTTGAGAACCACTGTTCTAGTCCTTAAGACACCTTTATTAATAGTAAAGATAACAACAACAACAACACACACACACACACACACACAGATATTTGGAACTTAGATAGATAAAGCTTATTATACAATCTGTATACAAATGTGAGAAAATATAATGAACTCCCAATGCTCCTCTCCACTGAAATATTCTAAGTCTCATGATATTTATTGGCTTTCTTCTCAAAAGAAGTACAAGGAATGTTTTGACATAATTTAAAATAACAGGGGCATGGAGAAAAATGCTCATTTCCTAGATTTTATATTACAGGAAGTTGTTTTTCTCTATTAGGCTTTTAGTTTGCCCTTTTCTCATGTAATGAACTTATCACTATAAAATTGATTTTCAAAATATTAATATCTTTTTACTTGACCAAAGCTTATTATATCTTATTGGATTTGAGTTTAATTGTTGCAAAGTAGCATTTGATGGTTCCTTTGGTGGAAAAAAAAAAACAACAAATAAACCTTACTCTGAGCATGATTAATTGTTAGGTGAGAGGGATAGTTTTAAATATTAACAAGTGCTTTATGATGAATAACTGTTAAATACAGTTTTGAGAATACTGTTTTTTCAGCCCTATCAAAGTTTATAAAAGGAAGAGGTAATAGAAGCAAAAGAGTAAGCTAATTGTAAGATGTGGCTAAAAGAAGCTAATCTATTCTTAACCTCACTTCATAAATGACAGCAAAATTAAATGGAGACAATCATGAATCACAGGAAGATGAGAGTTGGGTAACTAATTGGCCTATTTTCTGTACTGTCAGAATCCTCTCAAGCAATTTTCTTCAATTATAACTGCAAATCAGCAAGCTATTTCCTCCACATGAACTATCCATTGCCTGAGGACTAACTATGTATCCTGGGACAACTCATGATGAATTGTTAGAGACCATTTTCCACTAGTGAATTAATATGGGTAATTCACAGTGAAATACCAGCATCAAAACTCTCTAAAAGTCCATGGTAAAAAAATACACATAGAACTGCATTACATACAAAAGGCTACTGCCTTGGTTATCAACAAGATTAGATGAATCTTTTAGCAAACTTTTTGAAGTAGAACAAAGCAAAACAGAAGTCAAAATACTTCCCCATATGCTAACCTCTGTGCTGGATGTACTTGGCCCCTTGTGTGTTAAATGAATGCTATGCTAACCAGAGACAGCTGATAGTTTCAGTTTGGGTTGTGCTTTTGTTCTGTAATTTTAGTTCAATCAATTTGCTACACAGAGTGACATACTTTCTCTTATATCAAATGGTGATCTGGGTTATTATGACATACTAGAGGCCCGGTGCATGGGCCTAAGCCAGCAGTCAGACATCCCTCTCACAATCCGGGATTCCTCACTCCTTACTGCCCATCCGCTCGCTCCTTCCTGCTTGGCTTGCTGCTCCTTAGTAGCAGGCTCCTTACCGCTTGGCTCACTATCATTAGCACTGCCACAGGGGTGAGAGAGGCTCCTGCCACTGCCACTGCGCTTGCTAGCCATGAGCCTGGCTTCTGGCTGAGCAGCTGCTCCCCCTGTGGGAGCGCACCGACGACCAGGGGGAAGCTCCTGCGTTAAGCATCCACCTTCTGGTGGTCAATGCATATCAGAAACCAGTCATTCTGTTTGTTACATCATAATGGTCGCTTAGGCTGTTATATATATATATACTAGCGGCCTGGTGCACAAAATTTGTGCAGGGGAGGTGGGTCCCCTCAGCCCAGCCTGTACCCTCTCCAATCCGGGACCCCTTGGGGGATGTCTGACTGCCAGTGTAGGCCCGATCGACATCCCTCTCGCAATCTGGGACTGCTGGCTCCTAACCGCCGCCTGCCTGCCTGCCTGCCTGATTGCCCCTAACGCCTATGCCTGCCTGCCTAATCTCCCCTAACTGCTCCCCTGCTGGCCTGATCACCCCTAACTGCCTCTGCCTAGGCACTCTCACCTGGGACCCAAGCTTCCCTCCTCCAGCCAGCCTCAGGCACCTGGGGCCTGGGCTTCCCTCCCTCTGGCTTCCCTCTGGTCTAATTTGCATATTACCCTTTTATTAGTATAGATATATAATCTTGTCTTCCACACATCAAAATTTATATCATATTCTGTTAGAAATAAACAAAGAAACAAACAAAAACCAAAAACACTATAGTTTCTGATTGTCAGTTAAAGGAAAACATATTAACTAGCTAAATATTCTATTATTTCCCAGGTTCATGGTCCATTTACACAACTACAGTAACTATCTTACAAGTGGATTTCAAGAACTTTCACAGAAATCACCATATCTTCTATGGCAATGTCCAATTGCAAAATAAATAAAATAAAATAAAATAAAATCCTATATAATAAAGAGCTAATATGCAAATGGCCATCACACCCTCATGCCATCATTCTGTAAGGGACACTCAGCAATGGGGATAGAGGGATGGGGACCAGCCAGGCACAAATGAGCTTGTGAGAAAGGAATGGGGATCAGCCAGGCTGTGGCCCGGGAGAGGGACAAGTTGCCTGCCCCATGGTCCCAGGCACCAATGCCAGTGGCTGTGGCCCAGGAGAGGGACAAGCCACTCACCCATGGTCCCTGCAGTTGTGGCTGGCCCTGGAAAAGCTGGCCCATGTCCTGGGTGCCTGCAGCTGGCCAGAGGGAGGGAAGCCCAGGTCCTGGGTGCCTGCAACTGGCTGGAGGAGAGAATACTGGGTCCTGGGTGCAGGATGAGGCAGAGGTGGTTAGGGGTGAGCAGGCTTAAGTCATCAGTCGGACATCCCCTGAGGGGTCCTGGACTATGAGAGGGGACAGGTTGGGATGAGAGACCCCCTCAAATGCATGAATTTCATGCACCAGGCCTCTAGTAAATTAAAAAAAAGCTAATAAAATAATAAAATGAAATAAATAAAATAAAATATTTTGGAAGAGCCTCTAAAGTACAGGCTATTTTTATAATAAGATTTTTGATTGTAGAAGTCTAATATGTCACCCAGCATATTAAAATCCATGTAATAAGAAAACAGCTATGCCATATCTATTTTATTGTGCCATCATAAAATTTAGTTGGCATTAGTAAGTTAGTGTAATGGTAATTTACTGTAGTGGTATGTTGAGTCTATAATTATCTCTTCCTTCAAAGCATTTATTAGAGGATTTTGCACAAAATGTGCATTCAATAAGTGTTGAAGAATGAGATTTTTAAAACTTAGATAAGACATATTAGGTAAGGCACAGAGATTTACAGGTAAAGAGGGTAAGGTACATTCTAAAAGTAAAGTTTACCCTATACATTTATTTCTCTTAGGAAACAACATTTACTTAAAAGCCAATAGCTATTTAGACATCTGAAGCAAGGGTTTGAGGCGAAAAGTCTGTAAAGTGTCTTGTATATGTCCATAAATACAACTCAAAATATGTAAACACATCATATAGTCTTGAAAATAAGTAGACTGAATTCTCTTGAGAACTATTCATCACCTCAAACAAAGCCATATTTATTCTTTAGTTTGGTTTTGTTCTGAGTTTTTTTTTATTGATTTCAGAATGGAAGGGAGTAGGAAAGAGATAGAAACATCAATGATGAGAGAAAATCATTGATTGGCTGTCTCCTGCACACCCCACATTGGGGATTGAGCTTGTAACCCAGGCATGTGTCCTGATGAGGAATCAAAACCTGACCTCCTTGTTCATAGGTTGATGCTCAACCACTGAGCAATGCTGGCCAGGCTGTTCTTAGATTTTTAACTGTCACCACAGAAAATATGCACTTAAAAGTATGAGTTTAATGGTGACATATTTCATTGTCTTTGGGTCTTTTTAATGCTTCATATTGTTTAGAATTTTTTCAATATTTGGACAACGCACTCAAAAGAATTTAATCTCAGAGTAGTAAAAATTGACACTTTTAAAAAATAAAGCAAAAATTTTGTTGCTGTGAGTCAGTCAATATCAGCACATACATCCAATAATTGAATTAGGTGGGGGATTGAGAATATTGATCATTTTTGGAATTGCAGTTATATTAAGATTGTTTGACCTGATACAAATTTACCCTTTCTAGAGTTTAAACTTTGTGAAGGCACCCTTTGCTATTTTGTTTACCTCATACCCTAGTGCTCAGACAGTACCTATCAACATAATGTTTGCTCAATAAATATTTGTTAAATAAATGTTTGAATGAATCATTAAAAAGTCATAAAAAAGTAAATTGTCCTGCTAGTTTTAAAACTTGAAGCTTATCTATGAACTTGTATAGAACAATGTAGTATAAGAAATATTAATTATGAGAAAGACTTCTCCCATTTTTACTAATGTCATACAGAATGTATATTCACACACACACATAAAGTTATACTGTCACATTGTAGGGAATATTACCTGATTTTGGAAACATGCATTATAAGCAACTTTTTAACATTAGTTGAATAACTTCATTGTTGTTCAACATTTTTTCATCTCATTTAAGAGAATAAGACAATGGTGATTTAATTAACAGCCATGCCTTTTCTCTTAAATCAACACCATTTCTCTTAATAAATAGATGAAATCTATACATTTCAACTTCTACATAAATGGTAGTTACAAATTAAATAAGGAACAATTTAATCCACTCAAAACTTAAAAGAGTTTAGAATATATTTTTGAAGTAGACTAAACAGAGAAGACATAGTAACTGACATCCTCCTATATAATAAGAGAAAATGCAAATTAACCATCCCTCCACTATGCTCAAGCCACGCCCACAAGCCAATCAGGAACAAGTATGCAAATTAACACA
>NW_006292442.1:520550-529021 GCF_000327345.1 Myotis davidii
GCTGGGCTGATGGACCCCCCGAGTGCACAAATTTTTGTGCACTGGACCTCTAGTGTTTAGATAATATTTAATTTAACTTAATAAGACAAGCCAATTTTTAAGGTTCAGGAAAATAAAACAATTTACATGTATAATGTCTGCTTGGTTTTTATAACTGTAAAAGTTAAAAACTTGTGTTGTTAATGTTTTTCTTTATTTTTATATTTTTCATGAAATAAATTTGTGTATATATTGATACCAAAATGTCATGCCTAATAGCCTCACTTAACCTTCAACAATTACAATTAAAGTACATTTGGTTAATTTCACAAGATTGAATGAAATGCACATCTTACACTTTATTTGGGTAAACACATAACCTGAAAATAATGTTTGAAGTTTTCATTTATAAGCCAAGGTGGATATGAATAACAAAGCTGCCAACTTGAAGGGGACATAAACATGTAATACTTAGCTCAGCCTTATGATCCTTCCTGGCATATTTATCACATTTAGAAGCAAAAGATAAGTGACAAGTCTCCAAGAGAAAAAAAAAAAAGCCAAATATTATCGCCTAACCTTCTTTTTCCCTAGAGGAAACCTATTTTTATAAATCTCAATTTGTTCTAGATTAACTTCTGGGAAGTTTACTAAGTAAGTTAACTATTAACAACTTGCTAGAGTAGTTAAATCCAAAGCACTAAATAAAAATAAAATGCATATCGAATCTTATAATTAATGATTTAATAAAAATAAAACATACTCATAGTAAAAGAAAATAGTAATCACATTTCATAATTCATGTACTTCTCTTTCTAAAAGCACCACTATTAACTAATACTTATTGAGTGCTTATTATGTGTCAGCTGCTTTGTAGTTTGAATGTATTACGTAATGTTGAAATTGTGAAAAATCATATGTTTTAAATAATAACCAAAATTGATTTTATGATGCTTTTTTCTTCAGTGGGACAAAATTCTAAAGACTTATAAATTGCTAGTGTCAGTTAAACATTATTAAATTAATGGGATTTAAAATATCAGTACAAATGATTTGTTTAAAAGTTATTTTAATTAGCAGTATTTTATATTTATGAGCTATTTTACCATGTTAAATGTATCAGTTATGATCTAATGCAATGGAAATGCAAGTCCATACCCAATCTTAGCCTCAATTTATGGGGAGACAACCCAAACCCTGAATGACTGAACATTAGAGACTAGCTACCAGACCACTTTAGTGGAATATAATAAAAAGGGCATATTAAGGAAGTCCAGACAAAAAAAGAAAAACATGTCTCAGGGAGTCTAGAAGCAAATACAACAAATCATATCCTTTATTTCTCCAGTCAAGCATTAAACATTTTTTAGCATACCATTGGATACAGGTACGCTGGCTTCTATCCTGAAAATTTGACCACAGGTTGTAGCTACCCAAATATTAAGACTATAGTATGGAGGCAAAAATGTATAGAAAATTGGGAATACCAAGAAGCAAGATAAAATCCAAGTTCCTGAAGAACATGAATATTAAGGTTAAAATTAAGGCACAGGGTGAAAAAACAGATATTCAATTGCCAGAACTAAACAAGAAGGTAGTGATTTGATTACAAGAAAGAAAACATGAACAATGTTGTTAGAATAGAGTACCAAGTCAAAGTTGGACTAGCAAGAAGTTGTTTCAGCCCTAACTGTTTGGCTCAGTGGATAGAGCGTCAGCCTGCGGACTGAAAGGTCCCAGGTTCAATTCCTGCCAAGGGCATGTACCTTGGTTGCAGGCACATCCCCAGTAGGAGGTGTGCAAGAGTCAGCTGATTGATGTTCTCTCTCATCGATGTTTCTAACTCTCTATCCCCCTCTCTTCCTCTCTGTAAAAAATCAATAAAATATATATTTTAGAAAAGAAGTTGGTTCAGTGGTAAGTAAGCTAATGATCTAGGAATCATTGGTCTTTCTATCTCCCCTATTCAAGGTTCAGATTGCCTCAGTTTATGAAGGTTTGAGCTTGGATATAATAGGAAACAGTGGTAAAGTCTGAAGATTTCAGAAACAGAGAATCAAAAACTATCAAGTGAACTAAAATGGATGTATAACAATAAATGTTTGTCTTTTTTCTACTAAAAAACTAATGAGCTGTGGCCGGTTTGGCTCAGTGGATAGAGCGTTGGCTTGCGGACTGAAAGGTCCCGGGTTTGATTCTGGTCAAGGGCATGTACCTTGGTTGCGGGCACATCCCCAGTGGGGAGTGTGCAGGAGGCGGCTGATCAATGTTTCTCTCTCATCAGTGTTTCTAACTCTCTATCCCCCTCCCTTCCTCTCTGTAAAAAATCAATAAAATATATTTTTTAAAAAACTAATGAGTTTTCTGTAGTGCAAGTTTATACTTTTATTTTAATGTGACTAAGAAGACTAGATAAATGTTATATTTGAGCATTTTTCAATTGATGAAAGTGACACCAATTTTTTTTGAAACTGTATCGTAATTTTTAGTTAGAAACTACTATGTCTACAGTACAGCTCAAAATGGTTTAAAATTTAAAAATTACGAATTTGTTTTAAAGATGATATCATTAACTAATATTTAAAACTAAAATTGAACTAGAAAATCTTGACCTTTCAATCATGGTAATATGGCCAAACAAATGTTATTTTACCCTTCTTAGTTTAGGCTCCTGCACTAGACAGTGGATTATAGAGAGACTAGAAGTGACTGGCAAGAGCAACAATTCTAATGTGAAACCAAACTTGCCAAGTCTTTAAAAGGAAATTGATTTGTAAATATATTCTACCAACAAGAGGTGCTGAAGCATAGTTAACTGCCAAGCATCCAAAATGGAAACCATCCCCACACACCAGATTTTGAATTTAATTAAAACAATCAATTTGCAATGAATATTATAAAAATAAATATATTACTCACAATTCAGGTGTTCTTGAATATTTTCAGGTGAAAATTCTCACGAAACTTGATTTTAAAGTTAGTCAGGGCTGCCACTTGTGGAAAACATTTTTTTTATACACATACATGGCATGTGGGGAAGGTCCATCACCGCTTATGTCTACAGATGCTTATGGCATACAATGGGCTATGATATTATAACCTCAATGTTTATGTTTATTTTGACTTTTACTTAATTTTTGTTGGAAATAAATTTTTCATACTTCAAAAAGGAGAATGTGGTTTATTGCATAACATATTTCCTGGCTATAACAATTTTCTGTTCTAAAAATTTCAACCAAATTCAAATACACACACACACACACATACACATGAAAATAATCTATCTCCAGACTATACAACATACTCTGAATCCAGGAAAGGATCATTAAATATATTCAGAGTACAGGCATACCTCGGAGATATTGAGGTTTTTTTTTTTAAAGAACTCTGCAATAAAGCAAGTATCACAATAATTGAATCATAATCTTTTTGCATGGGGAGGGTCTTGTCTTCAATTTATAAAAATATCTGTGAAGCGTGATAAAGCAAGGCTCAATAAATAAGGCATGTCTGCATAACAAGATCGATCTGCACAAATGTTTACTCTGATTTTTTGTTATTTTTATGTAAATTTAAAAATAATTTTGTGCCCAGCCAGTGTGGTTCAGTGGTTGAGCATAGACCTATGAACCAAGAGGTCAAAGTTCAATTCCAGATAGAGCACATGCCCTGGGTGCAGGCTCAATCCCCAGTGTGAGACATGCAGGGAGAGGCCAATCAATGATTCTCATCACTGATGTTTCTATCTCTCTCTCCCTCTCCCTTCCTCTCTGAAATCAATAAAAATATATTAGAAACTATTTTGTGCCAAAATATTTGATTTGGTGGCTATAGACCTCACAGAGGACCAATAGTGATTAAACACTGATTTATCATTAGGAACTTCTAAGATTCAGAGAGAAAAAGAGAACACTGAAAGTTGGAGTCCTCACCTTATACATTGAAATTGGGATGCTTACAAGTGTCAGATCAGGATACACTTTACATGTGCATAATAATTGCTACACACAGTAGCAATTCCATTTTTTTAAAAAAATCTATAAATAGGATCATCATTTATTACTCTTTCAACTTGAGGTGAACGTAAAGTAGACTTGACATTTATATCTATTCAGGTCAGACACTCAACTCTACATGGTACAATTCCAAGAGTCCCTCAGGAAAGACTGTTCAGGCTTAATGAATGCATAAGCTTGCTTTATGTTTTCCCAAAGCCAAGCAAAGCTCAGTCTGAGCTTGGCTAATATCCAGGTTCAGAGAGCAGAGAAACATGAGATGACTGTGAATATATTAATAAAAATACAGAGCACTGATAGTTTTAAGAAAATAAGTGTCATGGACATCTAAAAAGCATGTAGCACATAGACCTAGCTAATGCTGAAGCAGCCCCCATCATTTTAAGAACCCATAATATAAGGCTCAAATATGACACAATTGCTGGGAACACAATTTACCCAAGGATAAGAAATATAAGCTTACTTACTTCATAGGTGCTATTTTATGAAGTCAAGTTCTGGGTTTTCTGTGATTTGATAAATTTAATTTGAAGAAGGCACAGTGGAGTTAGTTAAGTAAGAGTAACTAAATTTATATAATACAATGATTTATTATTACTTAGATCAAACTATTCATTCCAATCCTATGTAGCTTAAAAGATATGTAGAAGTTGAGACAAGACACAGATGGCCAAATAGCTAGAAATATCATATAGCCAGAGAGGAATGGAATGTTGACAACCAATGAGGATAATTTAGTTTGGAAAACTTCCTTCAGCCCTGTTTTGCTAACAATGTAGAATCATATTGAGTAGGTTTACTAAGAAATTCTGTGGTTAAATTAAGCAATATTTTATTTTCCTAATCTTTAACCTAATGTTTATTCTTTTAAAAGCAAGCGACATGCATTATTTAATGAAACAAAAATATATTGAATAGCTACTATATACTGGGTACTGCAGGAGATACAAACTAAATAAAATATAACCCTTTCCTCAAGAGTTTAAAGCAATTAGGGAAGATAAACATGCTCACCAGTGTACAACTAGCTCATGAAGAAAAGGGTACCTGCTACAGTCAAAACATATGTTGTGATAAAACAACTTTTTAGTGCCCAATTTTTTGATTATTTAAAAAAAACACCCTACCTTAAAGGAAGTTCAGAGTTTTTTCATCTTGTAGGATATTCTTCTTTATTTCCTGTGCAGGGCCAGCACAGCCAAGGGTTTGGTAAGCCTGGGGGTGGGGTAGCAAAGGATTAAAGAAAAGACAGACAAAGAGAATAAGCTGGGTCTAAGTGGATCTCCTGTGCCTGGCTGAGGCCACAGATATCCAGATGGCAAGCTGAGCCTTAATTTTATAGCCAGAGGTAAACAACGTAGTGGTCACCAAAGTTACAATGTTCTTGTGAGTTTCACTTGTTTTGGCAGCACTTCCTGCACCTCCCACAGCCCATTAGCTACCCAGATAAGATCTAGGGAGCCATAAGATCAAGCTTAATTATGGTAAGAGGGCTGTGCCCTCTAAGCTGGAACTTGTTTGTGGCTTTGCCAACAGGTCAGTCCAAGGCTTACCCCTATAGCTACTCCCTACAATTTCCCATGCTAGTTTTTCCAAACATTGAATTTTTTTTTTACAGTGAGAAAAATGTTGGTATTTCTTCCCCCATAGTGGTGGAGTGTCCACCAGTATACTGAAAGAGAAACAGAAGACAGCAAAAGAAATGAGCATACAATATCCCTGGAATTTTTGTAATTAGCCATGGTACTCTTGTAGGGTATTGACTGAGGATGCTATTTTTAAAATTTAGTTAGTGAATACTTTCATAGTTCTTATTCTTTGTCAGACACTTTTGCAATAGCATTATCTCTTTCAAATGAACAGTGCTTTTAAGTTACTTACTTGCTCACTGGTATATTACTCTGTTGCACATTTCCATATTCAACCATTCTCAATAAGAACCCTAAATATTTTCTCCTGCTTCCAATGAAAATGCATCTATTTAAAGGATTTTCCAAGTGATGGTATACAAATATGTGGTATCCTTTTAAGGATGAGGTAACCAATGTGTCTAATCATGTATTTAGTAACTCTGATCTAATAGCTATCCTACTTAGAGACACTGGGTAGAAAATGTCAGGCATTTTGCTAGTTACTCTCTCTGTGTTCTCTCATTTAATACCCACTACAACATCTTGAGACAGACACTATTCTGTTTTCACATTTATGGAAACTGAGACTCAAAAGATTCAAATAGTATCACCAAGGTAGGTATTTGAACCAAGAAATCTCTGACTCTAAAACGTTTGCTTTTTCCACTCTTAAAGACACTTTCTTTTTCTAAAAAAATATATTTTTACTGACTTCAGAGAGGACATGAGAGGGAGAGAGAGCTAAAAACATCAATGATGAGAGATAATCATTGATCGGCTGCTACCTGCATGCCCCACACTGGGGATCAAGCCTGTAACCTAAGCATGTGCCCTGACCGGAAATCAAGCCATGACCTCCTGGTTCATAGGTCAACACTCAAGACACTATTGAAGACACTATGTCCTGATCCTAAACTGGAGCATACCTGGCATGTATGCTTCCACTCTTCTCTCCCATGTCTTTGGTAGTCATTGCTGAATAGTCATAATCTGTTTCAGCCCAGTATTCTAGCTGCCACTACAAACTGACTGACACGTGAAATGAAATAGTTTTCTTATGCTTCCCATAATCCAAATATGAAGCACATCCTTGTATATGTTTAAATGCCTTTAAATATGCATTTTAAATGATAGTAAGACTATCCACAGTTGTTTTCAGGTAACACTTTCCTAAAACTGACAAAAGAGAAAAAGAAGATAGAAAGGGACTGAAGCTCAGTTTTAGTGCCATGTCAGATTTTCCAAAAAGGTAATTTTATCAATTTAAAAATAAGCCAAAACAAGTGTTTTCCCCCACATTTAGATAAGCAATATTCTTTGCTTAACGAAGTTGAGAGATAAATTTAATCTGAGAGTGATGATGCATAATTAAACACATAAATGTCAAATTCAGAAATAACCTGAATTCAACCATAAAATGCATGTTTTAGAATAATTATCTCATTGCTAAAACATATAAGGATTGATAGAAGATGTGAGAGCCACCTGTTCATGTCTTTATCAAGTTAAACTGCAAACATGACTTTCAATCAAATCCATACATTCATTTAAATAAACTCAAAAGCTCTGATGCACTATGTAGGTGGTTAGCTGCTTATTAGCATGAAACACATTTCTAGGACTCTTTTGTAGAACAGGAATGCATATGGAACTATATTTTATTATTTATAGGATATATTTTTATTAACTAACTTTTCATTTATATGATAGTTAAATTAGTGATAAGTACAAAACATTAAGGTTAATGGGGATTAGTATATATTATATTGAAACTATACATATATTTTTCCATTGTAATATGTAGCAAGAGGGGTGTAGCATATGCATTTTTTTAGAGTACCCTTGCAAAAATTGCCACAATCTTTCAGTGATTAAAAACATTTTATAGTACATGTGCATTAGTAAAAGCAGCCTTCTCAATCAACATTCATATTTGAAGTGGCACAGAAACCAAATTTATATCACCAACAAGCAATAGTAATAGTACGAATTATAAAAATAATAGTGGGATTCTAATATTTACAAACTATTTTTTGTTTTAGAAATCACTCCACATACATTTTACTTAGTTAATCTTTATAATAACCACTAGATTGCCTATAGTATATATCAGTGATTTTCACTTCCAGAGTCACAATTCAGTAGATGTGGGTGGAAATAAAGTTTATACACTTGCCAGCAGGTGATTGTAAAGGAATATTGCTGCTTAGAGTGCTGGCTCACATCACCTGGGAGCTTGTACAAGAATGCAGAAACGTGGGCCCTACTGGAGACCTACTGAATAGAAACTTGCATTTTATCAGGATGCCCCAGATGATTCATGTGTACATTAAATTTTGAGAAGCACTGCTCTAAGTATGCTTTCATTTAAAAAATGTGTTTTTGTTGATGATAGCCATTCTGACAGGTGTGAGATGGTACCTCATTGTTGTTTTGATTTGCATCTATTCGATGATTAGTGACTTTGAACAAGTTTTCATATGTCTCGGCTTTCTGAATGTCCTCTTTTGAAAAGTGTCTATTTAGGTCCTTTGCCCATTTTTTGAGTGGATTGTTTATCTTCATTTTGTTAAGTTGTATGAGTTCCCTGTAAATGTTGGAGATTAAACCCTTATCAGTGATAACATTGACAAATATGTTCTCCCATGCAGTGAGCTTTCTTGTTGTTTTATTGATGGTTTCTTTAGCTGTGCTTTCAAAAGCTTTTATTTTGATGTAATACCATTTGTTTATTTTCTGTTTAGTTTCCATTGGCCTAGGACAGTGGTCGGCAAACTCATTAGTCAACAGCGCCAAATATCAACAGTACAATGATTGAAATTTCTTTTGAGAGCCAAATTTCTTT
>NW_006292442.1:529113-530540 GCF_000327345.1 Myotis davidii
CATGGATGGAACTGGAGAGCATTATGCTAAGTGAAATAAGCCAGTCAATGAAAGAAAAATACCACATGATCTCACTTATTTATGGATAATAAAGACCATTATAAACTGATGAACAAAAATAGATACAGAGGCAGAGCAGCATTGAACAGACTGTCAAACTACAGTGGAAAGGCAGGGGAGGGTTTGGGGGCAGGTAAGAGATCTATGCATATAAGCATAACCAATGGACACAATGCACTAGGGGCTAAGGTTGGCCAGGGGAAGGTCAAGGGGGGAATAGTAAAAGAGACATATTGTAATACTCTTTGTAATACTTTAAGAAATAAAACAAAATTTAAAAAAATAAAAATAAAAATGTATTTTTAATGATTTCAGAGAGGAAGAGAGAGATAGAAACATCAATGATAAGATAGAATCATTTATCGGCTGCCGCCTGGATGCCCCACATGGTGATTGAGCCCAAAACCTGGGCATATGCCCTGGCCAGGAATCGAACCATGACCTCCTTGCTCATAGGTTAATGCTCAACCACTGAGCCACACTGGCTGGGCTGTAACTACACTTTAAAAGCAGGTAGTTATGCTCACTTTGAAGCTTAGTGCACTTGTGTGTAAAATAGGTACAAATTAATGCCTGTTTTAAAATAAAATGTAAAGGAGACATATGTAATACTTTAAACAATAAAGAATTTAAATTAAAAAACACATCTAAGTCTAAATAAGATGAAACAAAGACTTCTAATTAATATAGAATAAAAGTACTAAATGATAAGAGAAAATCTAATCTAATAAAAGAGAAAGGTGCAAATTGACTACACCACTGCTATGCCCAAGCCATGCCCACCAGCCAATCAGAGCAATGATATGCAAATTAACCCAACCAAGATGGCGGTCGGCAGCCATGGAGCTGGAGCAAGCAGGAGGCTTGTTTGCCCCGGGCGATAGAGTAAGCCAAGCTTCCCACCTGCCCTGGCCGGCTGTGGACTCCACTCAAGGCAACAAATTTTCAATTATCCTATCTAATAATAGACAAACATGGTAATTGACCATACATTCGCTATGCCTCCCATTGGCTAATCAGCACTATATGCAAATTAACCACCAACAAAGATGGTGGCTAATTTGCATACTGCAGGCAGGGCAGGACAGTGCAAGCCAACAGCATGAGCTGCCATCCAGACCCCCGTGTGCGACCTCAGAAGCCGCCCGCCTGCCGCCCGTGATCAGATCTGACCCCAGGCTGCAGACTGGCCCCAGAAGACCCAGAAGCCACCTGATATGGCTGTAATTCCCTCAGTAAGCACTCTGAAAGTCAGTGGCATAAATACACCAATTAAAAGATTATGAGGTTGAATCAAAAACAAAACCCACTTTAAATATAAAGACAAATATAGATTAAAAGTAAATGAATTAAGCTGCAGTCTGTTT
>NW_006292442.1:531873-533184 GCF_000327345.1 Myotis davidii
ACGGGGACCCCTACCCTGAAGGGGTGTGGCCAGCCTGCAAACAGCCATCAGCCCCTCACCCAAGCTGGCCACCTCACTTCATGGGGTGAGGGTCCTTTCTGGGGGGCTTGGCCAGCCTGCCAGGCACCCCAGAGGGACCCCCACCCTGATCCAGGACACCCTACAGGGCAAACCAGCCAGCTCCCACCCATGCACCAGGCCTCTTTCCTATGTAATAAAAGGGTGATACGCAAATTGACCCTAACAGCGGGACAACTGGGAATGACTGGTCACTATCATACACAATGACCACCAGGGGGAAGACGCTCAATGCAGGAGCTGCCCCTTGGTGGTCAGTGCACTCCCACAGGGGGAGCTCTGTTCAGCCACAAGTCAGGCTGATGGCTGCCAGTATAGTGGTCATGCTGGGAGACTCTCTGGCCTCCTCAGCAGTGCTGAGGACGTCCAACTGTAGCTTAGGCCTGCTCCCCCCTGGCAAGTGGACATCCTCCAAGGGCTCCTGGACTGCCAGAGGGATGGCTGACTGCCAGCTTAGGCCCAATCCCCCAGGGCACGGGTCTAAGCCAGCAGGTGGTCTTCCCCTGAGGGTTCCCAGACTGTGAGAGGGCACAGGCCATGCTGAGGGACACTCCCCCCACAAGTGCACAAATTTTTGTGCACCAGGCCTCTAGTAAATAAAAAAAAATGTGAAGAGTAAACTGTCATGCTTTCCGTCATCTGTCTCTGCTAGTTTTATCAGGCATTCATTTAACTTTTTTTTTTTTAATTGAGTACTTACTTTAAACCAGAGACTCTATTAGGTTGGCTATATGGGATGGTAAAAAAAAACATACACACTTCTTGCCTTGACTGGAGTTCATAGTCTACTCCAGGATTTACAGTTATCACCACCCTCGTGGTTATAAACATTGGTCATCATCATTGTTATTGTTAGTATTATTATCAAAGCCAGGTATTGAAAGGATGTAATAGAAGTAGACAGAGAGGAGGAGGAGGATCACATGCTCCTCTTCAGGAGTGTAGTATAAGCAAAGGCAAGGAGAAGTTAGCATATAGTTTGGCTTTGTAGAGAGAGGGGTCATGGCCAAAAGTACTTACCAGTGAAAGAGACTATGGGGAGGAAATAATAAGAAGAAAACAATACATGACCTGAAGTGTATGTCATTTTCACAAAGCTATAGACAGTTCTTTCTTTTCCTCCATTTTTAATTGTTTAAAGTATTACATATGTCTCCTTTTCCCCCCATCAACCCCTCCTAAGCCACTTCCACCCTCCAGGACAAGACCCCACCGCCCCAGTGTCTGTGTCCA
>NW_006292442.1:534000-543225 GCF_000327345.1 Myotis davidii
GAAGGGAGAGAGATAGAGAGTTAGAAACATCGATGAGGGAGAAACATTCATCAGCTGCCTCTTGCACACCTCCTACTGGGGATGTGCCCGCCACCAAGGTACATGCCCTTGACTGGAATTGAACCTGAGACCTTTCAGTCCGCAGGCCAACGCTCTATCCATGGAGCCAAACCGGTTAGGGCGGGAGTTCCACTTTTAATTTTTGAGGGAACTCCATACTTTTTTCCAAACATTTTGGATAGGACATGCTAGACAATAGGGAAAATAATGCTTGTGAATTTTCCCCAGCTCCTGCCTCAATGTTTTCTTAGTATTGATCTCAGTGAGACTGTGTGCCCAGGACTCACTTTACTGACAATTTCAGACACAAGTTATATCCTGCTGTGGTTATGAGGACTGATTCCACATGAATTTGCTTTCATTTCTCAAGGCCTAACTCTCCCTCACACATGGATGGATGAACAGCAGGATAAAAACAAAACAAAACAAAGAAACACCCCACACAATTGCTTGACCCAATGCTGGAGGTATGAAAAGTGATGCATACTTACATTGAATTGCTGCCTGTCCCACAGTACACACCAAGAACCCATTGCTTTTATTGAAAAATCGCTTAATTAGAAGATGGGATTCACTCTCAATTAGAAAAACAGATTGAGGCACTTCCTTTAAAGATAAAGCCATTGAAAAGTGTGCAGCAGTTTGGTGGTGAAAAAGGCAATTAGGCAGATCACCTGGAGCCTCCTTGCATTTGCAGGAATGAATGAACAAACAAAACAATTACTTCATTCAAGAGGTATTTCACCATGGCTCAGAGAGAGAAGGGGATGAATCAATGCTGATGAGTATTTAACAAATGTCCTCTGAGATTAATTCCCACTAAAAAAAAAGATAATCACCACCAGCCATACTACTTTGGTATACTGTTCCTGAAACTCTACTGAATTTCTGGAAAAGAAGGTAAAGATCACACTGAGAATGCAAGCAGAAGCAAGCACTTTTCAATGTATGTATTTACTACATGAGTACCTTCTTTTACTGTGCTTCACTTTAATGTGCTTTACAGGGGTTCCAATTTTTACAAACTAAAGGCAAGATCTTCCAGTAGCAAAAAGATTCCAACTTGTGTTATTGCAACACTCGTTTTATTGCAGTGATCTGGATCTGAACCTGAAATATCTCTTAGGTTTGCCAGAATATCTATTATTTTACTCAGGTAGCCAGCTGTTTTGTGTAATTTTATTCATTCATTCATTCATTCATTCATTCATTCACTAACTCACTCCTTCAATGAGTAACACCTAATTTTGTGCCCAACTCTACTAACCACACAATTACATTCAAATATGTAAAATAATAATCCACTGTCCTCCAGGAGCTCATTAGTAAGACAGTCCATGAGATAATTAGAGAAAAATTAAGCCCATGTGTAACAAAATATGTAATGGAGAGTTGGAGTGTGTGTGTATCTATGTGTGTGTGTCTGTACAGGAAGAAGTCTAATTATGAAAAATATTATAATATACAGAATAATTAATAATATGTTGGAGATGAATCGTAATCCAAGTGTTGAAAACAGTGCAGACTTTGAATTTGGCTGGTTTTAAATGATAACAAAAGAACCAGTTAAAAATCTGAAAAGCCAGTGACATACTTAGACCTATTTTGTCCATATGATGTCAAATGCACAACTTGGTATTTACATTTAATTGTTTATTCTAGCACACAGACCTTCCCACATTTTGGACTGCATCCAATAGTTTAATAATATATATTTTCTCCATAAGTTATTTGTAATATAAGGCATCCTTATACACGTAGGCAGAATGTGCATGCAGAAACTCTACAAAGATCTGTTATCCAGAATAAATAACACTCCAGCTGTTCTTTGCTACCTGATATTACAAGAAAAAAATATATTACGAAGAAAGAAATAAGGATTAAAATCGCAATCCTAAAGGAAAGAGAATGCAGAATTTTAAATCCACTCTCATGGGCAAATTAAAGCCACCCCTAGGACCTGAAGATTTTGCCAATGCCCCATCTCAATGGGGAGGGTTTCCACACTGAATGGCTCAGGGACTCCTTTTGGCTAATAAACCTTAGGAATATGGTCCAAATTCCAGGAACCAACAACAAACTACAAGATGTTCCTCTGTTTATCAGATATGACTAACATAGTTTTAATGTAGCTTTAATAAAACATGTCAAATATATAGTTTCTTAGAATTTAAATTTCTATGCTATTGTTTAGGCACTATAGACAGGCATATAGGTACCTATCCTGTATAGTAAAAGTGTAATATGCAAATTGTCCGAACTGCAGAATGACCAGTTGCTATAACATGCACTGACCACCAGGGGGCAGACACTCAATGACACTCAATGCAGGAGCTGCCCCCTGGTGTTCATTGTACTCCCACAGGGGGAGCATTGCTCAGTCAGAAGCTGGGTTCATGGCTGGCGAGAACAGCGGCAGTGGCAGGAGCCTCTCTACAGGCGGGCGATAAGGAGCAAGGGGTCCTGGACTAAGAGAGCCCCAGGGGGAATGGGCCTGAGCTGGCAGGCTGACATCCCCCGATGGTTCTCGGACTGCGAGAGGGCACAGGCCAGGCTAAGGGACTTCACTCCCATGCACAAATCTCGTGCACCAGGCCTCTAGTAAGAAATAATATATCAAGGCCCTGGCCAGTTAGCTCAGTTGGTTAGAATATTGTCCTGATACCCCAAGGTTGCAGGTTTGAGCACATACAAAAATCAACCAATGAAGGCATAAATAAGTGGAAAAACAAATAGATGTTTCTCTCTCTTAATCTTCCCCCTCTCTAAAATCAATAAATTAAATAAAATAGAAAGAATAAATCAGACATCTTAGGTATTTGAGCATATTGCAATTATGAAGAGAGAATCAACTCCTTTGACAGTTTGTTGATTTCTTTTAGATACCCACTAGAATTTAAAAATAAAATATAAATATCAGAGAAATTCCTATACACATGATTATTTACTATCCTCAACAGACAGTTGTTAAAATATACCAGACAACCAAGAAAGTTAACTTTGCATTTCCTTCTAACATACACAACACAATACTTTCGTGTTAAAAATATATCCTGCTGATATTTACCAGATGCCTTGGTTGAGATGACTACAGTTGTGTGAAGAGAATAAAGGGTTGATATATACTGTAGTTTCTATAAGTTGAGTGTGGGAGGAAGGGAGGGGTGAGTCATATAAGAGAGTAAACAACTGTTATTCTCTTTTGGGAGCCTAACAAACTGCATTATTAGTTGGGAGAAGAGGAATAATGATAGTAAATTGCGTAGAGATCTCTGGGAAGATGGCAGTTCCCACAGATTTTCTAACCAATCTAGTCTCCCTGATATAGCCAAGCTGATCTCCTTCTCTTCAGCCTGGAGGTTCAGGTTGGATTCATCCATAAATTTAAATATTAATTTTAGACAATGTGAAGAGCAACTAAAGTGTTTGGACAGGTTCAAGCCTCGGACTGATGAGAGGGCATGGTTCTCTTGTGGCAAAGCCACATACAAGTCCTAGCTTGGAGGGCAAAGCTCTCCCAGAAAAATTATTGCCAAAGGCTATGATTGTATGTAAGCTTGACCTTATAGTTTGACCTTGTAGTTCTAGGTAGCTAAGGGATGTGGGCTGCAGGAGGTGCAGCAAGTGCTACCAAAACAAAGCTTAATAGAGTTCAGAGAATTGCAACAACAAGAAAGAAGAAGATTTGAAACTCACAAGAACATTGTAAACATCTTGACCACTCCCTTGTTTTGCTTTGTGTGATCTGACTATAAAATAAAGAGTCGTCTTACAGGCTGTGTCACTGTGTCCTCATCCAAGCACAGTGATCCACCTGGCCCCAAATATATTCTCTTGTCTGTTTTCTTTAATCCTTGACCACCCTTCCTTGGGTTCACCATTGGCCGTGCTGGACAAGGTTCAAGACACGATCTGAGGCAGCTGTCTTTACCCTTCTGGACATCCTGATGTCCTCATGGTCTCAGTCCTCTGTCTTTGCAATTAGTGATGACATATACGAAGCAACCAGGATAAAAAATGCCATATAAAAACACTTGCTTCTTGATCCACTTCTCTCTCTTCATGTATTTTAGGACACACTTTATCTTAACAACAGATTACACTTTGTTGTGACTCCCAAGAGGTACAGCATAATTCACAACAAAGGGAAACTTCTAATTTTTGTTTCCCTCTACTCTCCTCACCCCTTTGTTTAATTTTAGTGAATTTACAGAAAAACAAAATGTTTTATGGATGGTCCAAATTAAAAAAAAAACTCTCATTTTATTCTATATAATAGTAGCTTTAAGACAGTAAGGACTTTGATGTTGATCCCCATTTAGTCAAAGTAGTTTTGAAATGTAAATAGTAATTTACAAGTCTCACAAGAAGACAGAATTAAAAAAATATTTCTCAAGGGATTGCACATAGTTGTCATTCTTTTTTATTTTGTTTTGTAACATTTTCTATGGGGGGAAAAACAAAACAATAGCCTGTTTTGGGGGTAAATAATGCTGTTTTGAGACCTCCTTATTAACTAATGACAAGAAATAATGTTATTGCATATACCTGTGACAATTTTTTTACTTCTTTCTAACATAAATACTAATTAGACATTTGATGTTGTTAATTGTCAATACTAAATGATAACCGCCACAAAATTCCTAGTGTAGCCTTTATTATCCTTAATAACAACACAGAAAATGTACTTACTAAAAGTTTACTGACTAGTGAGTGTGGTTTGGTGCAAAGTGGTAACTTTAAGGTATCATTATGTATATTTAAATGAGACAATTATAGTATAGAGAATGTTTAACGCACTTAGAGGAAGTCAAAAACCTAATAAGCATTTGAACCCCTGAAAAGGGTGTGGAAATAAGTCATTTGGGAAACAGTAGCACAGCTATCCAAGAAGCCAAAGTCATCTAAAGTTAACAATCTAGGGTTTCTGATTCTCCAAGACTGAATTAGCAGCTTCCATTGGGATCTTTAAATTGCTACCCCTTCAAAATGAGAAAATAAGGGTGTGGAGTGCAAGTCTGGCACATGACATTTTGTATCCATACTATGAAAAATTGACATTTAAAAATATATTTTAAAAATTGAGATATTTGCCCTTGTTATTTAGTAGGCAATGTCAGAGAGTAAATATATAGAGCATCACCATTAAGGCAGCACTAAAATTCTGCAAAAGAATATGGCAGGCTTTTCCTTGTGTAAGTTGCTTGTCTGATTTCAGACAAAACCTAGTAGTCTGTATCAGTCACGTGGCCCAACTCTATTCATCACTTGTCTTGAAAAGGCACTGAAAACCTTAAGATATAATTTGACATGAATGGCACTACTTCTCCAGGGACATTGGCAGCTGATTTATGTACTGACTCTGACAGAGTACGTGCTTTTCAGATCACAGTGGCCACCTTCCATGACATCTTTACCACCTCACTCAGTCTTACTAATGTTTTAGGAATATTACGAAAATTTCAACCTATTTTGATGAGTCCAATTGGGAGTTTTGTTAATATATACTAACAAAAGATGTTGCCAATAGGCTACCTCCAAAGAGCCACAGTATAAAAATAGACATATGCCATACCTCTCCAATAATTACCTGAAAATATAATAATTCAGATAGAAAACCTAACAATTTACAAAAAAACTAACCTGACTAAATTTTTTACACTTTCCAAGTAAATAAAATTTTATTTTTTTCCATAATCTTTGGCCATACATGTGGCAAGAATTGGGGTAAAAGATGAAAAAGAAGCATAATGTCACCCTTGGTCTAGAAGATTTTCTAATATCATTTGGGAGACAACACTGAAGTATATGGAACAATTAGAAAACAAAAGCAGATAGAATGGAAAGTGCCAGATTGAGTGCTACAAGTAATTGACCATTTTGACACAACCAGGCCCAATAAACCCATTCTCTATAGTTAATCTGAACCTTCAAACTCTTCAAGCCAATATTCCTTCTTAAATAACATAATTATATATTCATTTAGATTTCATATTAATTGAAGATACTAAATTAACACTGTCCCCCACCCCCAGTCATACTGGGAATAACTCATCAAGAAATACTTGAAAACAATTAAACATTAATTATACCAAGGAAAGCATTTATATTTCATATAAAGCAATGCCAGAAACATTAGAGGAAAGAAAACCAGTAGTATAATGTAGATATAACTAAGTGTCCAGATGTCTATCACCATGTCAACAAATCTAGTTCTTATTTCTTTGTTACTCAAAAAAACAAACTTCTAAATCTTAACCACAAATAACTCTAGTAATCTGTTGTAAGCAATATTTGACACCTCTTTTTCACTACTGAATTCTGAACCAATTGAGGGCTAAAGAAGCAATAATGCAGCTTTATACCTAAGTGTCAGCATTATTATTGATGGGCCTATTGATGAACTTGGATTAGGTAGTGTCAAAGGTGTGATTCTTACTGCTGGACCCTAGTAATAGAGAATGTGTGGTAAACTACTGGTCTCTCCCTGCAGGGATAGCCTGGCATTGAAAGACTTACGACATGAAGTAGCTAAGCAAAATAAATGTTCTCTGTAGAGAGGCTGAGCTTAAAGAGAAAGGTAGAGGGTGCTTAGTTCTATGTGTCCAGTTTCTTCTCTTGAATTTAGCAATAGGATAATTAACACTTCTCCTAAGTGAGGGATTCAATAAGGAAAAGCACAAGGAAGCCAAAAATTTCCTTTTTGATGTTTGTACACATAGACATTCAAGATAAAATATATATTTCAGATGTTTCCTGCTCTACCCCCCCCATAACATATACATTCAAGCAACCCTTATTCTATGAAATAGTATGAAATAGTAATGCAATCTATATATAATAGTAATGCAGAGAGAGAGAGAGAGAGAGAGAAAGTGATGGTTAAGAACTCAGGATGCATGTTAGTATGAGTCTCAGCTATACAACTTACTAGCTGTGTGACAGGAGGCAAATTAATCTTAGAATTCCAATATCTCCATCTGTACATCAGAGTATAATCATAATACCTAATCCATAGAGTTATTTGTGAGGATTAGTTAGTCCATGTAAATCACCTAGTAGACAGACGTGTAATAAAATAAATAAAACTTTAGCCTCAAAGACAAAATATGAATCTGTTTCAATATCATTAGAAGGATGCATGATCTTGGGCAAGTCACTGAAACATTCTGGATCTCACCTTCCTTGTCTGTGAAATGAGAGTGCTCATACACACCCTGGTGAGTTGCTACAACTATTAGGAACAACACAAAGAGAAAAATTTATTTAATTATTTTGATATCCTGCGAATTTTGTTAAAAGTGAGGTTGTGGGCCCACTCAGCATGGCTCAGTGGTTGAACATCAACCTATAAACCAGGAGAGAGAGATAGAAACATCAAAGATGAGAAAGAATCATTGATTGGCTGCCTCCTTCACACCCCACACTGGGGATCGACCCGCAACCCAGGCATGCTCCTGACCAGGAATCGAACTGGGATCTCGGGTTCATAGGTTGACACTCAACCACTGAGACACACCGGCCAGACTTACATTTAAGTCTTTAATCCATTTTGAGTTTATTTTTGTGTATGGTGTAAGAAAATTGTTTAGTTTCACTTTTTGCATGTATTTTCCCCACACAATTTATTGAAGAAACTGTATTTACCCCATTGTACGTTTTTGCCTCCTTTGTCAAATATTAATTGGCCACAAAGGGGTGGGTTTATTTCTGAGCTCTCTATTCTGTTCCATTGATCTATATGTCTGTTTTTATGCCACTGCCATGCCATTTTGGTTACTATAGTTTGATATTGGGGATCAGGATATCCCCAACTTTGTTCTTTCTCAATATTGCTGAGGCTATTTGAGGTTTTTTGTTTGTTTTGTTTTGTTTCATTTTGTATTTTGTAGATCCAGATTGTTTTGGGTGGTATAGACATTTTAATGATGACAATTCTTTCTATCTATGAACATGGTATATGTTTCCATTTATTTGTATCTTCTTTGATTTCCTTCTTCAGTGTCTTATAGCTTTTGGAGTACAGGTCTTTTACCTCCTTGCTCAAAATTATTCCTGGGTGCGTACTTTTTTTTGTCTTTTGGTGCAACTGGGATTGTTTTCTTAGTTTCCCTTTCTGATATTTCATTACTTGTATATAAAATTGAGACCAATTTCTGAATATTAAAAAGTATTTCTTTCTTTCTTTTTTTTTTTTTTTACTGTTGACACTATTACAGATGTCCCCCATTTTGCCACCCTTTGTGCACCTTTACCCAGCTCCTGCTCCCAACCCCCCAGGCTTCATGAGATTGTTGTGAGTGGCAATGGGCTATGAATATATGTATATATTCTTATTTATTAACAGTCTATTTATTATGTATTCCAATGTGACTTCCAATGGTTTTCATATATTCTCTTATATATGACTTCTAAATTCTCAAAACTTTGTAAAATCCCCATCCTGTTCCATAACTGTATTCAAAATACACCTGCTTTCCACTGACATCCTCCTACTTCACTTAGCTTCCTATGAATGGACCTAATTTATAATACAGTAGTCTCCATTTTTCTGTTTTACTTTCGATTGTTTTAAGTTACCAATGGTCAACCAAGTTTCAAAAATATTAAATGAAAAAGTTCACAAATAAACAAGTCATGAGTTTTAAATTGTACAGTTCTGAGTAGCAGAATGAAATATGACAACCTGATTTGTCCCATCCAGGATGTGAATTATTTCTTTGTCCAGCATACTTGTACTGTATACAATACCTGTTAGTTAGTCACTTAATAACTGTCTTACTTATCAAATCGGTTATGAGAAACTACATTCATATGTCTTTTATTATAATACTAGAGGCCTGGTGCACAAAAATTCGTGCTTGGGGGGGTGTGAGGGTCCTCAGCCCGACCTGCACCCTCTCCAATCTGGGATCCCTCAGGGGAGCCCTCTCCAATCCGGGAGCTTCTGTCTGTCTCTGCAATCATATGAGCAAATTGTCTGAGCGTCTGCAGGGCAACTGGGCTGATTATGGGAAGGCGCTGTCCCCATCACCCCGCTGCTGCTGACACTGCCGGCCGCTGCAGCTGCCAAGGTGTTTTCATCAACATGGACTCCAGTCCCTTCACCATGAAAAAAATGACAACTTTCTTTAGGCATTTTCAAGGATGTGTCTTTCTTAGGAT
>NW_006292442.1:543396-544029 GCF_000327345.1 Myotis davidii
AACAGGGAAATACAGAAAGAAACATCAATGTGAGAGTGATAATTCAATTGGTTTCCTCCTGCCTGAGCCCTGACCTGGGCCCCAGTCAGGGAGGAGTCTGCAACCTAGGTACCTGCCCTTTACCAGAATCGAACTCGGACCCTGTGGTCCACAGGCTGAGGCTCTATCCACTGAGCCAAACTGCTAGGGCATGATATGAAATTTCTTAGCCCCTCCAGCAGTGGACCTTCATTTTTTCCTCAAAGAGTGAGGTGGAAAAACGCTACCTCACCTTCTTGGATTCTTATTACCCAAGTTACCAAGACCACTGCAAGTGGCATATTGGGAGCTTAGCCAATGAGTGGTCAGTAAAGGTGTTTCCTCTGCAGCTCATATGCAGAGGCAGGACTGCTGGAGTGCTGTGGCTGGCATGCCCTCTTCTCTCCGGGCCTGCCCTCAGCTACAAAGGATGTGGGTGGGCCCACCCTGTCCTCTCCTCTCTGGGCCCACCCTCTCCTCTCCGGGCAGTGGCCTGCACCATCCATGGCTTGCCTCAACATGCAGCAGTCCCCTCCCACACACCTATGTGTGCAGCCTCCTCCTGAGTGGTCATGGCTGTTACGGCATCCTGGCTAATTTTCATATTAATATATA
>NW_006292442.1:544526-546593 GCF_000327345.1 Myotis davidii
GCAGGCTGGCCCCAGCCCCTTCGGTGGGGGGGTCCCCACGCAGGTGCCTGGCCATCCTGGGTGAGGGGCTGAGGGCTGTTTTCAGGCTGGCCACAGCCCCTTCAGGGTGGGGGGTCCTGCTGGGGTGCCTGGCCAGTCTGGGTGAGGGCTGATGGCTGTTTGCAGGCTTGCCACAGCCCCTTCAGAGTGGGGTTCCCCCCTGGGGTGCCTGGCCTGCCTGGGTGAGGGGTTGAGGGCCGTTTTCAGGCTGCCCTCAGCCCCTTCAGGGTCAGGGGGTACTGCTGGGGTGCCAGGACAGCCTAGGTGAGGGGCTGATGGCTTTTTGCAGGCTGGCCACAACCCTTTCAGGATGGGGGTACCCCCTGGGGTGCCTGGCAAGCCCAGGTGAGGGGCTGGTGGCTGGTTGATTTATCTTCTATAATTGAAATTTTGTAGCCTTGAGTGGAGCTTACACCAGCCAGAGCAGGCGGGAAGCTTGGCTTCCTCCATCGCCGGGGCAACCAAGCCTCCTGCTTGCTCCAGCTCCTTGGCTGCCAGCCACTATCTTGGTTGGGTTAATTTGCATATAGTCGCTCTGATTGGCTGGTGGACGTGGCTTGGGTGTAGCAAATGTACGGTCCATTTGCATGTTTCTCTTCTATTAGAATATATATATATACATATATATATATATATACACACTTAGGAGTGTTATATTTTATTATTATAGTTGTTAATATCTGACTATGTATAATTTATATATTACAGTTTATCATGAATGTGTAGGAAAAAACCATATATATATATATGGTTTAGTACTATCTGTGGTTCCAGGCATCCACTGAGGTTCTTGCAAGGTAGCCCCATGGTTACAGGGGGTTACTTTATACAGGTAAAATCAGAGATCACATAAATAACATGTGAATTCAACTTAAAAGTGTCCTATTTTCTAATGTACTACTTTTCTAATTCAATTATTAGCTCCTGGCTATCCACTTTTTCAGCTAGTTTACATTAGCTCCAATTTTTCCACATAGCTCTTAAAAAGAAAATCAGTATTATTGTTAAATATAGATTTGAGAAAGCAGCTATTTAATAGTCATGTTTAATTGTAGACTTTTCAATTTATTAGCCATTCAATTTTGTTTCTGATCTCTCTATGCTGTTACCAGAAAGGATTTCCATCACCTGTGCCCCTTTATAATCTCTGACTGCTTTTGTTAGCACGAATTCATTTCACTTTTCAGGTACTTTATCTCTTCCCTAAAATTCTTAACTGATACAGCAGAATCTTATTTTATTCAATTTCCCTTTTCCTCACCCTGTTCCCAAAACAGATTTTTCTTTACCTGGAGATCTTTGAACAGTCCTTGAGGAGACTGCACTGAATTCATCTTTCTCTTTGCAATTCCTCTAAAAAAGAAAAACACAATCTGCTCTGCTCTAATTATAATTTCCCTTAGGATATGCTATTCTTCCATAGTCAGGAAGTTTAATACTTCTTCCTAGCAAACAAAACTCAATAGATTGCTTAGTTTTTCCAAATATTAAGGTATTATATAGTCTGAAATTTTATTTCTAACCCAGTTTAAGTGGCCTTGGTCACTGGTTTCCTGCCATCTGAGTTTTCACATTTCCAATTGATTTACCAGGTTAAAATTGGTTTTCTTCACAGTCAAGAATTGACTAAGATCCATTAGCTTGGCTGCATTAGTTACTCATATATCTAGATATATTCTGCTTTTTCTAATACAAATGAATTGGAGGGAGGTACGTCTATGTTAGTGAAGCCTGAATAAAAGAACAGTTTAAAGTGTTTTCACTTTAGCTTGTGTTAAAGAGAACACATCAGTCAAAAAACAAACAAACCCCAAAAAACCTCTTAAGAAAATGTACTTAAGATATTTTTTCAAATAAAGACCATTTTGAAAGGTTTTAAATGAATAGGGTGTTAATGATAAACACTTTTGGTGTTAAATTAAAATAAATAATTCAAAACTCTGAGAAAACATCTATATCTATATATCTATATCTATATCTACATCTATATCTATATATTTATCTATATCTATGTCTATATATCTATAT
>NW_006292442.1:546650-552132 GCF_000327345.1 Myotis davidii
ACCTGAGCAACTGTTAGGACTGTTCGACCGAAAGACCAGTTGGCCTGTCGCTATGATGCGCACTGACCACCAGGGGGAAGACACTCAATGCAGGAGCTGCCCCCTGGTGCTGAGTGCACTCCCACAGCCAAGTTCCTGCAGCCAGCCAACCTCTCGCAGTCCCTCCCCCTGGCTAGCCTGCCCCAATCGGGACTGGGTGAGATATCCCCTATTGGTCCAGATCACCAGCCAGGCTGAGGAACCCCACCTGTGCACAGATTTGTGTACCAGGCCTGTAGTATTTTAAATAAAAAAGGTAGATGTTATCTCTCCATAATACATAGTATGCATTTTACATACATTTTACATATAGACACACACACACACACACACACACACACACACAGGACCATTAAACCTTTAAAACCTGGTTAATTTTTTAAATTCCTTTTATCCTTTAGGACTCAGGAAAAAATCCACTTCTCTTATTTCAACCTCACTATGCAGGCAAGTTAACTGTTGTCACCTCTGTTATACCTTTGTACTATTGAATCCCTGTAAAATAGCCCATATGACATTATATTGAAATTATTTAGTTACAGCTGGCTGTAATCTCCTTAAGCACAAAAACCATACTGGTTACATTTCATCTCTAGAATTTCTGGCATATCTTTCGTAGATCTTAGTTTCTGACTGATTTTTTTAAAATATATTTTATTGATTTTCTACAGAGAGGAAGGGAGAGAGACAGAGAGCTAGGAACATCGATGAGAGAGAAACATCGATCAGCCGCCTCCTGCACATCTCCCACTGGGGATATGCCCGCAACCAAGGTACATGCCCTTGACCGGAATCGAACCTGGGACCCTTCAGTCCGCAGGCCGACGCTCTATCCACTGAGCCAAACCGGTTTCGGCACTGACTGACCTTTAGTAGATCTTCAGTATAAATGAAAACAAAACCTCCACATTCATTGCTCCACATTATAAGTCTAAATTGTTAAAGTCAGAAAGGAAGAAGTAACTTTAGTTGTCTAGAGCAAAACCATGACCATTATCTAAACCAGTGGTTCTCAACCATTCTGATGCCGCGACCCTTTAATACAGTTCCTCATTTTGTGGTGACCCCCAATTTCATTGTTACAAATTGAACATAATTAAAGCATAGTGATTAATCACAAAAACAATATGTAATTATATATGTGTTTTCCGATGGTCTTAGGCGATCCCTGTGAAAGGGTCATTCGACCCCCAAAGGGGTCACGACCCACAGGTTGAGAACCGCTGATCTAAACAAACTTACTTGATCCAACACAGTGTGTCTATTGTTGCAAGAGATGATGAAAAGTAGATTTGGGCTCCACCTTAATTTTTGCTACTACTCTCATAATGCATCTTTGTGTAGCCATCATCTTATAGTTTGAAGCCAATAGAATATAACAGACAAAAAAGAATACATTTTAGAAGGAAATAAAAGGTTTTGCCCAGGTTTCCCCATAATATCGGTATTTTTTATATTATGTCCTAATATCAGGAGACTTTTAGTGTCACATGCAAACACACTTAAAACGAAAGAGTTTTTGCACAGCAAAGGAAACTATCAACAAAATGAAAAGACAACCCACTGAATGGGAGAACATGAATGCCCATATAACAGCTTTTTAAAATAATGAACTCACCAGATTGGAAAGTGTTCAACAGAGGTCAGCATCTGACCAAGATACAGTAGAGAGAACTCTTGGATTGGATCATGGTTGTTATTAGGCCTATGAATATAAAGTATGCTCTGGAAAACTATAAGAATTCTATGAATCTTCCTGGAGACTGCCATGATCTTAGTAAGAGAATGGGGCTATGGGGTGTCCTTACCTACCCTTTTCTCAATCAGGGCTATTCTACTTTCATTTCAAGCCTACAATTACTGAGTATTTACTGAATATTTACTATGCACTGTTTTACAATTTTTACATGTATTAATTCTTTTAATCTTGACAATAGCACTTTTAAGTAGATATCATTATTTCCCCTATTTTAAATATGGTGAAAAAAACACACCATAAAACAAACAAACCAACAAAAACAAAACAAAACAAAAAATCTGAGGCACAGAGAAGTAAAAAACCACATCAAACAAGATCATATAAGCTGGGTAAACAGTAGAGCTGGGATTTGAACCCAGACTGTCTGATATTGGTGTCGGTATTTCTTTAAGAAATGTGCCAGCCAGCTTATCTATTTAATTAGAAACAATAAATTTCTTTGAAAGAATTTATATAAACAAAGATTGCCATAGATTTTTTAAAAAATATTACTATAATTATATCCTCTGGAGGTTTACTTAGAATTCTTAAATTCTGTAATTTCAAGGTTCATTGGTTCAATAACACTCCCCGGGGTTGAGCCTGTGACTTTTTCTACCCAACTATGACCTTTGCTACAATCTGACTGTAGACTTGAATCTTTCCATTGGCTTTGCCAAGCCATGTCTTTCTGGGTATGGTCCTCGCTGTATCTGAAAACTAGAAAGTTCCAGCCTCAATTGGTCTTCTGTTTCCAGACTTTACTCCCTAGCTCACAGGTCTTGGCTCTAAGCCATGACATTTCTATACACTAAAGACAGCTGATTCATTGGCCCCACTCAACTTGAGCACAAACTGGGATTAAGGTTAGTTGGACACAGCTGGTGAACTGCTGGAGCATGTGAGCCTGAGGAGCCTCCTGGGGGAGAACTTGTCCACAGGAAAGGAGCTAGATGGAAAATGATGAGCCTGACCCAGTGAGAAAAGTCCATAAGACATCTGGACTCCATTGGCATCATGACCCCCTCCCCTGCCCTGCAGAGTTTGGAAACTCTGGTAAAGCTCAAAAAGTAAAAGTTGTCTTCTCTACCCAAGTTCTAATCTATTTGAGAAAAATGACAACCATTAAAAAACCAAAAATAGTCTTTGTAAAAAAAACAGTTTAAGTAGAAAGATATAACCATTTAAAATCCATAATAAGCTTGCAAACTCCTTCCCCTGTTTCATTTTAAAGCTCATAACAGTCTACTTGAGGGGCTATTTGAGTTTATATACATAATATGTATAGGTCACTGCCTTCTACTGGTCTTGGAATAAAAGAACACACCTCCCACATTCAGAACTTTGTGAGGGTACATTATTCTCTTGATCAGTGGAATATAACATAAAAAGAGGAAATATTTTCTACAGCACACAGTGGCACTTTCAGTGCCTGAATTTTCCTAGAATATAACTACCCAACTGAACAGCCTAGCACCAAGAGATGGGAGAGTCGAGTGAAACGACAATGGCACCTAAAAGTATATTTCCTTACTCAGAGAGAACCATGTAAGTGACTAAAATAAAGAAAAGCAAGAATGAGTGGAATTTAATTATCTTGCTTTTACTGTCCAAAGGCTGAAGAGATTTGGGAATATACAAGGAACTAAGAGTGCAATACTTAATTTATTAACTGTATTAGCATGGCTGATAATTCAATATATATAAAGGGTCACTGACAGAACCATTTGTTTGTATCTGTAGATTTATAAAAAGGTGTGCATCTTAAGTACAGAGAATATGCCATGTCTCTGAAACTCCAGATACTAGAAAAAATTCTTGTAACACATAATTAGATCTTAAAGAGATTGAATAAAAACATTGCTAACATTACTAGCATTTGATATAATGTTCCAACCAATAAACTTCTCAGTTATAGACCAGTCATTTCCTCACAACCTTATTGAAACAAACTATAATTCAATTCAATCTGGTTAAATCCTGTTTTACAGTAATAACCTACATATCAGACCTTCAAATTTTACACTTATCAATGGTATAACTATGCATACTGACTCTTTAGTCTCTTGTAATTTTACATATATAATATAAAACAAGAAGATACAGGAAAGAAAAATACAGACTTGCCAGTTTAAAGAAAGAGCTGAATGAAAGACATGTAACTATGGGGAGCATAGCATAATTATTGCCTAAGACTAGAGATTCTTGATGAATTTACTTTCTGGATATGCAGCAGCATAAATTGATTGGACAACACTTTGAAAACTGAATATTAAAATTGGACTAAAAGCTTATCCTTGGAGCTTACACTCAGGGAAGATACCATAATCAAAAGGTAGTAAATAGCCTTCTCTATACTTTCAGAGATTCAATAACTTTTCTTTAGTAGATAAAATACCACAAGCAGTATATCAACTAATAAATGCAAAGTTACTTTAAACAGAATATAAAATCATCATTAAAAATAAAAAATGTTGAAGTTGCACAGCACATTGATGAGATAAGTTTTATGTAACATTTTAAAAATTATTTTTACTTGACCAATAATGTATGACTGGGTATACAATTTGTCACAGTAAATTTAGAATTTTTAAGAAACAGTATATTTCATAAAAACTGTTTACTTAAGTTAATGCAAGAAAAAATTTTGGCACATGAAAAAGTTTCTTCTATCAGACTTTAGAAAATCTTATCACAAAAAATAGCATTTAAAAATCAAGTAAACCATGGACATGGGAAATAGGGTAGTAAAGACCTGGGGGGTTGGTAGGGGCTTGGAGGAAGAGGGTAAAGGGGAGAGAAGAATGGGAGATAGCTGTAATATTATCAACAATAAAAAATAGCTCTGGATGGTTAGGCTCAGAGGATAGAGCATCGGCCAGTGGACTGAAGGGTCCCAGATCGATTGTGGTCAAGGGCACGTGCCTGGGTTGTGGGCTCAATCCCAAATTGGGGGATGTGCAGGAGGCAGCCAATCAATGATTTCTCTCATCATTGATGTTTCTAACTCTCTCTCCTTCTCCCTTTATTTCTGAAATAATAATGATAAAAAACAATAAATATAATTTAAAAATCAAGTCTAAAGGGCAATTAAGGAAAATATATCAAGAGCATCAAACATATTGATACTATTTGACCCACTAGTACAGGAAAAATATACTGTGAATTAACTCTAAGCATATAAATTTGTACACAATGGTAAAATAATGTTCATAGTCATGGATAAAACAATTTTTAAACAAGTAGGAAATATTTTGTATATACTAGTATTTGAAATTCTAAATTAAGTATGTAAGAAAAATAATCAGTAACATTTGAATTATATTGGTTAAGGTGAACCCACTTGCACGCATAGACTATTGAGGCCTAAGAGACCTTGGAATTAAAAAGAATACTATGGGAAATGACATCAGAGGAATGGCACCATGAGAGATCCCCTTGGTCTTTCCCCTTGACGTTTCAACAATTGGAACAGCTATAATTCAACAAAGGATTCCCTGCTCAATGCACAAACACATCTGGGAGATCCACTCACTCAAATATCTAGAGGTGAGCAAGTGGGAGTGACCCAGTAAGGTGAAAAAGGAAAATAACTCAAAGGAGCCACAGACACCACCCTGCATTGCGGAGCTCAATGTGAGGCTCAGACCAGAAAGGGGAGAAATCAGGTTGTGGATGGCACTCCCTTTAGCCTAGAAAAGCAAA
>NW_006292442.1:552218-554510 GCF_000327345.1 Myotis davidii
ATGGCTGATCAGTGACCTGGGCAAGGATGAAGCACAGAGGTGCAGCCACAATTGTCTGGCAATAAGCATTCCAGACAAACAAAGTCATGAAGCCTGGCTGCCATCTCTTAATCTCCCAGAGCTCAGGTCCCCATACCCATGGTGTTGTACCTGAGATCTGGTACAACGGAAACATTTTTTCCCTGAGTGAAGGTTGTATTCTGCAACTAATCCCAGATTCAGGTGGAGGCACATGGTGGATGCCACAAAGGTATGCTTATGACCATTGCTGGGATGGCGAAGCAATAAAGGAGGAGGCCAGGTTCCCCAAGCTCACCCCACCGCCACACATCAAGGTTGCACTGCTGGTGGCGTCTGGATGCAGAAGACAGCACTGGGATTTCAGACATTTGGAGGTCCATTGTCCACTGCATTGCCCTGTAGGGTTGGTGCCCTAGAAACAGAATGACTGGGTCACAAGGGAGATGCCCACCTTCCCAGGGAACACAAGCTATTTTCCACGACCTTGAGGAGATCTGAAAAGCAAGAGAAGTGCAAGAGAGCTAAAAAAAAAAAAAGTGTAATTCTATGCCACCTACAGGAAAACTAGTACATAGATGCCTAAAGAGAGAAGGAATCCATCAAATGCCAGGAATAACAAAGATAACAAGGCAGCTCAGAAAGAAAAATTGAAAATCTCCAGAAAATAAACATAAGGACATGGTAATACATTATTTAAATGTCAGAGAATTCAATATTGCAGCTCTGCAAAAAACTCAACATGATGCAAGAAAACACACATATGCAGTTTAATATACTCAGTAGCAAAAATCAATGAACAGAATGAATACTTTACCAAAAAGATTGAAACTTTACAAAAAAAGAATCAAATAGAAAATCTGGAGATGAGATAACTCAGTAAAAAAGATCAAGAATGAAACAGTGAACATAGGGAATAGAGATGACCAGACAGAATAAAGGATTAGTGATATAGAAGACCAAAATCTAAAAATGAGACAAAGGGAAGAAGAGAGAGACTTGAGCATAAAAAATGAAAGATCTCTATGAGAACTACCTGACTCCATCAGAAAGAACAATAGGCATACTGTAAGAAGAAGAGAGGGAAAAGGGAAAAAAGAACCTATTCAAACAAATAGTCATGAGAACTTCCCAAAACCTAATTACCTCAATTCAAAAAAGCCTTCTTCAAGGAAAATCTATTAAAAGTATCACTAATTAATGCCACATAAAGCATTCAGGCAGCTAGGGAAAATAAGAAAGTAACCTATAGAGGAATATCCATTAGATTATCATAGGAACTCTCAGAAAAAACTCTACAAGCTAGAAGAAAGTTGAACCAAATATTCAAACTACTGAAAGAGAAATAACCAGCCAAAAATAATATATCCAGCAATGCTATACTTTAGATATGAAGGAGAAATAAAGACTTTGGCACGCATACAGAAGCTAAGGGAATTTATCACCAGAAGACCTCCATTGCAGGAACTATTCAAAGAAGTTATTCTACCTGAAACAAAGAATAAAAAGTCACGAAACTACAACCTTACAGCATAAATAGGGATAACTTGTGACAACAAACACATAAAAGGGGAGGAAGTAAATGACTGAATTTGTAAAGGAGGATGGAGGTAAGATATACTCAAAAGAAAAAGGACTACTGTATATATGAAACTTTATTTTCTATAAACCTAATGGTAACCACACACACACACACGAACAAAAACTGAGGCACATAACTTAAAAAAAAGAAGGAACAAGAAAGCAGTATGGAATATTAACAAACAAAAACAACAGAAACACAAATAAAAATAACCAAGGGAGGCACAGATATATACCAAATATATAATGGCTATGGGAAATTCTTTTACATCAATAATTACTCTAAATGTAAATGGAATAAATTTATCAGTAAAGAGGCACAGAGTAGCAGATTGGATCAAAGAATGAAACCCAACCATATGCTGCCTTCAGGAGACAAATATAATCTTCAAAAACAAAGATAGACTCAAAGTTAAAGTATAAAAAAATGATTCCCAAGCAAATAGTATCCACAGAAAAGCAGGAATAGCTGACAAAATAGATTTCAATATAACAAAGGTATCAACAGACAAAGATGGACATTTTTTAATGATAAAGGGAACACTACATCAAAAAGACATAACACATCTTGCCCAGACAGTTTTGCTCAATGGTGAACATAGATCTATGAACCAGGAGGTCATGGTTAGATTCCTGGTCAGGGCACCTGCCTGGGTTGCGGGCTCAATCCCCAGTTTGGGGCATGCAGGGCCA
>NW_006292442.1:554616-559947 GCF_000327345.1 Myotis davidii
AGAGCACTGAAATATATAAAACATCCACTAACAGAATGAAAGGGAGAAACAGACCAAAATACAATCATAGTTGGGAACCACAATACTCCATTGACAGCCCTACACAGATCACCAAAACAGAAAGTCAACAAATAAATATAGGCCTTAAATGTTACATCAGACCAAATGGAAATAATTGACATCTATCTACAGAGCCTTCCATTCTAGAATATCAGATTATACATTCCTCTCCACTGCACATGGCACATTCGCAAGGATGGAACCATATGTTAGGTCACAAAACTAGTCTCAGAAAATTTAAGAAAACACTGAAATCGTAACAAGTACAGTCCCTAACAACAAGGTTTGGAACTAGAAATCAATTGCAAAATGGAAGTAAAAATAACCCACAAATATGTGGAGAATAAACAACATACTACTAGAAAATAACTGGGTCAAAGAAGAAAAAGAAGGTCAGATTAAAAGATATAGTGATAAATGAGAATGACAATAAGACATATGACAATAAGAATGACAATAAGAGGGAAGTTTATATCATGACAGGCCTATCTCAAGAAATAAAAAAAACGTCAAGTAAACATCCTAACATTACATCTTAAAGTACTCGAAAAAAAAAAAAGAACAAAAGCAGCCCCAAGTTATCAGAAGAAAGGAAAAAATAAAAAATAGAACAGAAATTAATGAAATAGAGAACAAAAAAACTATATATAAAAATTAATGCAACAAAGAACAGCTTCTTTGAAAATATTAATAAAATTTATAAACGCCTGGCTAGACTCTCTAAGGCAGAGGTCAGCAAACTGCGGCTTGGAAAACTGTGGCTTGTGAGCCACATGAGGCTCTTTGGCCGCTTGAGTGTGGCTCTTCCACAAAATACCAGCTCTTCCACAAAATGCCGACTTCTGCGCATGGGCCATGAAGTTTCAATCGCACTGTACTTGCGCACCCGCACGTGGTATTTTGTGGAAGAGACACAGTCAAGGGGCCAAAGAGTCACATGTGGCTTGCGAGCCGCAATTTGCCGACCACGGCTCTAGGAAAAAATGAAAAGATACATATAAACAAAATGAGAGACAAAATGGCAGCAGAATAGACTGACGTGTCCCAAGCCTTGTCCTGGAGAAGATAGAACAAGCAACTAAATCAAATAACATCCATCCCAAATTGGCAGTAGACACAGGTGGTGAGACAATTCGCAGCGGGGAAGGACAGAAGACACCTGGAGAATGCCCAGGGCATTGCAACCATGTGAGCAGCCGCCACATGAGCAGCCTGCCCCTGTCTGAGGAACAGCAGCCCTGTGAGCAGCCCGCCCCCGGTTGTGGAGTGACAGCCTCATGTGTCCTCCCCTGTCCAAGGAGCAGCAGCCACATGCAGCCTGCACCTAACGAGCAGCTACATGAGCAGCCTGTGCCCATCTGAGGAGCAGCAGCTGCACAAGTAGCTCACCCTCGTCTGAGGAGCAGGAGCCACATAAGCAGCCTGCCCCTATCTGAGGAACAGCAGCTGTGCAAGCAACCAGCCCCCGCCAGCCAAAGGAGCCATTACTGCTGCGAGCAGCACCCACCAGAGCTGCTGTGGCCAAGTGAGGAGCAGCCACTGCCATGACTACCTGAGGAATAGCCACTGCCTGAGGATCCACTGCCGCCCGAGGAGCAGCTCCTGCATGACTCGACACCTAGATCCTTTGGTGAGAGCAAAAATGGAAAGACAAAGAAACCCCAAAAGGAAAGAAAAGGAAGAATTTCCAGAAAAGCACATAAGTGAGATGGAGGCATGCAGTGAGTCAGAAAAAGAATTCAGAATAAGGGTCATATAGTTCATATACTGGTTGGATGAAAAAATCAACAACCTTTCTAAGAATCAAGAATAAATAAAGAGGGATATAGCTGCAATAAAAAACACCATGGAAAGTTTCAACAGTAGACTAGGGGAAGCAGAGGACCTAATTAGCAAATTAGAAGACAGAGAGCAAAACATACCAAAACTGAACTGCAATTGGAGAAAAATATTAAAAGACAGGAGGAGAGCCTAAGGAGCTTTGGAAAAACATGAAATGAAGCCACATACAAATAATAGGGGTGCCAGAATGACAAGAAGAGGAACAAGGGTTAGAAAATCTATTTGAAGGAATAATGTCAGAAAAATTGCCTGCAGAAAAAAGTCACACAAGCACAGAGAGTCACAAACAAGATGAACCCAAAAAGACCCACACCAAGACACGTCATAATTACGACAGTAAATGTTCAGGACAAAGAGAGAATTTTAAAGGCTTCAAGACAGAGACAGAAAGTTATGTATAAGGGATCTCCCATTAGATTATCAAATTATTTCTCAACAGAAACACATCAGACCAGAAAGGAATGGAAGGAAACTTACAAAGTGATGCAAAGCAAGTGGCTGAATCTAAGAATAATCTATCCAGCAAGGCTATCATTCAAAAATTAAAAGGGAAATAAGGAGCTTCACAGACAAAAAAAGGTTACGGGATTTTATCATTACCAAGCCTGCAATGCAAGAAATGCTAAAGGGAGTTGTGTCAATAGAAGAAAGAAAAAGAGAAGAAGGAACACAGGCACAAAAAATAAAAATGTCTACAAACAAGTACCTATCAATAAAAACTTTAAATGTAAACAGACTAAATGCTCTAACGAAAAGACATCGAGTGGCTGAATGGATGAAAAAACAGGACCCATAAATATGCTGTCTACAAGAGACCCACCTCAGAACAAGAGACTCAGACTGAAAGTGAAGGGATTGAAAATTATCTTTCAGGCAAATGAAAATGAAAAAAAATCTGGGGTAGCAATACTTATATCTGACAAAATAGACCTTAAAGTGAAGGCCATAACAAGAGATAAGTAAGGTCACTTCAAAATACTAAAGGGATCGATACGAAAGGATATAACCCTGGTAAAGATATATGACCCAATGCAGGAACACTGAAATACATTTTAAAAAAATTTCTGGAAGATATCAAGGGAGAGATTAACAACAATACTATCATAGTAGGGGACTTTAATACTCCACTGACATCACTAGATAAATCCTCTAGACAAATAATCAGCAAAGAAACAGCAATCCTAAATGACCCACTAGATCAGATGGACTTGACTAATATATTCAGAACATTTAACACCAAAGCCATGGAATATACATTCTTCTAAGGTGCACTTGGGACATTTTCAAACTAGACCACATCTTGCATCACAGGCAAAGTCTCTCCAAATTCAAGAAGATTGAAATTATATCAAGCATCTTCTCAGACCACAATAGCATAAAATAGAAACCAACTACAATAAAAACAATAAAAAATCCGAACACTTGTAAACTGAATAGCATACCATTAAACAATGATTGGGTTACCGAAGAGATCAAAGAAGATATTAAAAACATCCTGGAAACAAATGACAATGAAAACACAACAATTCAAAATCTATAGAACACATTGAAAGCAGTCCTGAGAGGGAAGTTTATAGCTCTACAGGCCTACCTCAAAAAAGAAGAAAAAAAATGGTAATAAATCATCTAACCCTACAACTTAAAAAATTAGAAAGAGAGCAAGAAGAAAAGCCCAGAGTGAGTGGAAAGAAGGAGATAATAAAGATCAGAGCAGAAATAAATGACATAGAGTCGAAAAAAACAATACAAAAGATCAATGAAACCAAGATCTGGTTCTTTGAAAGGATAAACAAGGTTGATGAACCTCTAGCCAGGCTCACCAAGATGCAAAGAGAGGGGACCCAAATAAACAAAATCAGAAATGAAAGAGGCAATAAAACAACAGACCTCACAGAAATACCAAGGATTGTTAAAAAAATACTATGAACAACTCTATTCCAACAAACTAGACAACCTAGAGGAAATGAACATAATCCTAGAAAAATACAACAACCTTCCAAAACTCAATCAGGAAGAATCTAAATATCTCTATAGGCTGATTCTATGGAGGAAATTGAAACAGTTATCAAAAAGCTTCCAACAAACAAAAGCCCAGGGCCAGACAGCTTCAGAGGGGAGTTTTACCAAACATTCAAAGAACTAAAACCTATCTTTCTCAGAGTATTCCAAAAAATTCAGGGGGAAGGAACACTTCCAGGCTCATTTTATGAAGCCAGCATCACCCTAATTCCACAACAAGATAAAGACAACACAATGAAATAGAATTACAGGCCAATATCCCTCATGAACATAGATGCCAAAATCCTCAACAAAATTCTAGCAAATCAGATCCAGCAGTACATCAGAAAGATCATATCCCACCACGAAGTAGGATTTATCCCAGGGATGCAAGGGTGGTACAATATCCACAAATCAATAAATGTGATACATCCCATAAACAAATTGAAAGATAAAAATCACAGTCATATTAATTGATACACAAAAAGCATTTGGTAAAAGCCAACACACTTTCTTCATAAAAACCCTCAGCAAAATGGGAATAGAGGGATCATACCTCAACATAATAAAAGCCTTATATGACAAACCTACAGACAACATCATACTCAAAGGGCAAAAACTAAAACCATTTCAGTTAAGAACAGGAACACGACAGGGATGCCCACTTTCACCACTCCTGTTTGAAATATTTCTGGAAGTGCTAGCTATAGCAATTAGACAAGAAGGAGAAATAAAAGGTATCCAAATTGGAAAAGAAGACATAAAGCTGTCCTTATTCGCAGATGGCATGATACTGTACATTGAAAACCCTTAAGACTCCATCAAAAAATTATTAGACTTAATAAATTAATTCTGCAATGTAGCAGGATACAATATTAACACACCAAATCCATGGCCTTTTTATACACCAGTAATGAACTTACAGAAAGAGAAATGAAAAAAATCCCATTTACCATTGCACCAAAAAAATGGAGATATCTAGGAATAAACTTAACTAAGGACATAAAATACCTGTACTCAGAAAACTACAGGACATTGAAAAAAGAGATAGAGGAAGACATAAACAAATGGAATAACATACCATGTTCTTGGATCGGTAGAATCAACATCATTAAAATGTCCATACTACCCAAAGCAATCTATAAATTCAACGCACTTCCCATTAAAATACCAAAGGCATACTTCATAGATATAGAATGAACTCTCCAAAAATTCATCTGTAATAAAAAAAGACCCCGAATAGCTGCAGCAATCCTGAGAAAGAACAAAGTAGGTGGGATCTCAATACCAGACATCAAACTGTATTACAAAGCCACTGTTCTTAAAACAGCTTGGTACTGGCACAAGAACAGACATATAGATCAATGGAATAGAATAGAGACCCCAGAAATCGACCCAAACCACTATCCCCAATTAATATTCGACAAAGGA
>NW_006292442.1:560964-565414 GCF_000327345.1 Myotis davidii
GGGGCAGGGGTGGGGAACAATGGGGGGGGATAAGAACACATATGTAATACCTTAATCAAAAAGAAAAATATAAAACTAAAATGCAATATGAATTAAGGCAAAAACAAAACAAAAAAAATGAAATCAGAAATGAAAGAGAAGACATTACCACAGACATCACAGAAATACAAAGATTATACTAGAATACTATGAAAGACTATATGCCACAAAATTCAATAAACTAAAAGAAATTGTTAAGTTTCTAGAAATGTATAGCCTTCCTACACTGAATCATGAACAATTAGAAAATCTAAATAGACCAATCAGCAGTGAGGAAATTTAAACAACCATCAAAAACCTCCTAAAAGTCCAGGACCAGATGGCTTCACTTGGGAATTCTACCAAACATTAAAAATATATTTGATACCTATCTTTCTCAACTCTTCCAAAAAATTGAAGAAGAGGCAATACTTCCTAATACGTTTTTTGAGGCCAACATTTCCCTGATAACAAAACCTGGCAAATTGGAAAGCCACATGCAAAGGAATAAAACTAGACTTATTTTTCCCTATGTACATAAGTTAATTCAAATTGGAGCAAAGACCTAAGTAAAAGATCTAAAACAATCCTAGCTAATGAAGAGGGGATATGCTAATTGACCCTCATGCTGTCACAAAGATGGAGGCACCCACAGCCAATAAGGAGGGGGTATGCTAATTGACTGCCACACCCTCAAAGATGGTGGTGCCCATAGCCACCAGAGTCCCCCAGTCCCCTCAGCCCCCCAGCTACTCAGGGCCAACCCGAGTCGCAGGCAAGCCTCAGATGTCAGCTTCCCAGCCACCCAGGACTCGCCTGAGGAGCAGGCAAGCCTTGGATGTTGGCTGCCCAGGGCCTCTCGAGGCTCAGGTAACCAGGGCCAACCGAGGCTTGCACTGCTGGCAGTGGCAGCAGCAGAGGTGTGATGGGGACGTTGCCTTTCACTGATCGCCGGGTCATCTCCCGCCCCTAAGAGCTCCCGGACTGTGAGAGGGGGAAGGCTGGGCTGAGGGACACCCTCTCCAGTGCATCATGCACTGGGCCTCTAGTAAATTACATTAAAAAACATAGGTATTAAATTTATGGATTTTGGTCTTAGAGAAGACTTTATGAATTTGACCCCAAAGGCAAGGGTAGCAAAGGCAAAATAAATGAATGGGACTATTTCAAACTAAGAAGCCTCTGCACACCAAAAGAAACCAGCAACAAAACAAAAAGGAAAGCAATCAAATGGGAGAAGGTATTTGCAAACAGATCTGAAAGAACTCATGCAACTCAACACCAAATGAGCAAACAATCCAATTTAAAAAAATGGATAGAACACCTGAACAGACACTTCTCTGAAGAAGACATACAAATGGCCAACAGATATATGAAAAGATGCTCAACTTGATTAGCTATTAAGGAAATGTAAGTCAAAACTACAATTAGTTACCATCTCACACATGTTAGATGACTAATATCAACAGTGCAAGTAATAACAAGTGATGGAAAGATTGCAGGAAAAAGGAACCCTCATTCACTGCTAGTGGGAATGTAAACTGCTACAGCCACTATGGAAAACAGTCTGAAATTTCCTCAAAAATTTAAGAATAGAGTTACAATATGACCCAGTGATCCTTCTTTTTGGTATTTACCTGAAAACTTTGAAAACACTTATTTGCAAAGATATGTGTACCGCTAGGTTCATTGCACCATTAATCATGATGGCCAGGACATGGCAACAACCATAGGGTCTTTGATCAAGAATTGGATAAAGAAGATGTAGCACATATATACAATTGAATACTACTCAGCCTTAAGAAAAGATGAAATACTGCCATTTTTGACAATATGGATTAGCCTTGAGAATACTATGATAAGCAAAACAAGTCAGTCAGAAAAGGCTAAGAACCATGATTTCATTCATTCGTGGGATATAAAACTGAAACTTATAGACACAGAGAATAGTATTGTGGTTATCAGAGGGAAGAGGGCTGTGGATACAGTAAAGGGTAAAGGGGGCCAAATCTATGGTGACAGAAGATTATTTGACTTTGGGTATAAGGCACACAATGCAACATACAGATCTTGTATCATAGAAATGTACACTTGAAGCCTATATAATATTATTAACCAATGTAACCCTGATAGATCTCATTAGAAATATAATTTTTAAAAAAGAAAGAGAATACTTTGAAAACTTAAACTCAAATTCCCATATTTTAGTATATTTAAATGATATAGGAAAGTTTTCATAATATAAATCTATGCAACAAGAATAGCTATGAACAATTAACAATGGTCACCTCTGAATAGTAAGAAGAAAAGTGATTTTTTTCCTTTTTATAACTTCTTGTTCCTTTTCTCCAAATTTATAATAATATTCTTGTAATGATAACTAAGATTCCCTTAATAATTATCTTTGTGTTTCATTCACACCTCATTTCACAATATATTGACTATTTTCTGCTACTTCAAGAGATCATCTACTAGATACCATTTAATGTTTCTAACAAGCCTCTATTCTTAGAAACATTACCCCTATTCTGTTACCGGGAAACCCCTGGTTGGGCTCAGGCTGCCTGTCACTGTGTCCAATAACAAAAGCAGGGTTGAATCACATTAGGTGTTTATTGAGAAGGCTAGCCAACCAAGAAAACAGCACTTACAAGCATCAAATCCTATCTCCCAGCAAGGTGCAGGGGACAGGATTATCAAGGGGAAAAGGGCTAGGGTGCTACATGCAGCCCTGGGGGTCCACCGACATCAGCTATTATAGTCATCAGGCAATGAGATGATGTTGATGAGATGATTTTTTGACTCCTTTTGGGTCATCAGCCTGACCATGCTTATGGGTTCTGCTTTCTGGATTCACAGCTGAGTCACCTCCCTAATCACTTCTCACAGGCCTTGAAAAGGAAACTTAAGAAAAACTTAACCCCCTATTCACATAAGTATATGTGTTCTAAGATTTAAAATAATAGGATTACTTTTCAGATTAATTCAGGTGCTCTATCAGGTTATAGGATCCCCTATCAATTCCATGTTAAAATTATATAACACTCTCATGCTGAACACACTTAATTAGACCAGGGGTAAACACTGCACAAAAAAATGCATGAATCAGAGTATTTCTTTCCAGATTTTGAAATGGGAAAGTGAGATTTTGTTTTCAATTGCACTTGTCACTTGAACTGAGGTGAAATAAACTTGCTTCCAGCAATCTGGGCAGTATTTATTCAAGAAACATGGCTGAATCTCAGCAAGAGCAGCAAGCTTTGCCCGCTGGTATGTCTCAGTGGTTGAGCATTGACCTATGAACCAGTAGGTAAAGGTTTGATTCCTGGTCAGGGCACATGCCTGGGCTGTGGGTTTGATCCCCAGTGTGGGGATTGTCTGCAGGAGGCAGACAATCAATGATTCTCTCTCATCACTGATGTTTCTATCTCTCTCCCTCTCCCTTCCTCTCTGAAATCAATAATATATATATATATATTAAAGAGAAGGAAGCTTTGTGGTGTTTTAAATTGCCTTACTCCTATCACCACCTCCCATACTCCATGGTAACCTTGAAAACAACAGGCACAATCATGCTGAAAAGCAGCAGCCTGACAACAACTGGAGTAAGTAGAACAAATTAGATGATCCTTCAAAGAAAAATTTCCAGATAATTGTCATTATTTGATATGATGTTTTCCTAGAAGACACCAATTGCAAGTCTGTCTTTTATTTGACCATATTTGCAGTTTGTTCAGTGTGAACAGCCTTTTCTTTTTTCCAGGGGAGTTTGTTGGAATAAATCATCAGAGGCAATTGTTTAACATCTCAGCTGCCTGAGGTAGTAAATAAGAGATGAAGCACACACTAGGTTAATCCAAAAGCTTTAAAGTAAAAGGTTGGGGAATGAGCTCTACATAGGGAGTTTTAAAAGCTCAGATGTATTCCTGGGTACCTAGAGGGCTACACAAATGCCTAGGGCTGTGCACATTTATAGAGCAATGCAAATGCCCAAGAAAGATTTAAGAAGGTCCTATGCTCTTACCTCAGGTTGACCTTGAGACTCCAAACAATGAGGAAGTGAAGACTAAGGCAGAGTTGTTAACTGCCTGGTGAAGTGTTAAAAGTGTGTCTCAACAGACACACAAAGAGTAGGGGACTTTTTAGTTCAAGGATTTTAAGGAAATCTCTGTCCAATCATTAACTAACCAGTAAGAAACTGTGTGGAGACTTCAGTGGCTACAGACAACAAAAAATACATATTTTTTTTAAAATTAGTTTAGAAAAGATACTAATAAGAAATATTTCTCATAGCAGTATGAGGATAAAATCAGGTTTCCCTATTCATTATATATCCTTATTGGATTATGAAAAAAATCAGTTTAACTTCTTGATTCCATATGAAGTAGGGGTGCTGGGGTTGAAAGAAGAATGTACTAGTATGAGTTCTTTC
>NW_006292442.1:565458-565952 GCF_000327345.1 Myotis davidii
CTATAAATAAAGCATGAATAGAAATTATGGATAATCCTCCAAGCAACACCTACCCAGAACAATTTAAAACCAACATATGATCCTATTTACATAAGTTATCCTTATTCACAATATAACAAATATAAACACATCCTATATAATAAAGGGGTATATGCAAATTGACCCTCACGCCCTCACAAGATGGCTGCCTACGACCAGGCCAGCAGGGGCATTAGTGAGGGATGACCAAACAACTGAACAGCAGGCTGTGTGGGGTGACTAGGCCAGCAGGGGGGCAGTTGAGGGTGACCAGGCTGGCAGGGGGGGCAGTTGGGGGTGACCAGGCCAGCAGGCAGAGGAGGTTAGGGGTGATCAGGCTGGCAGGGGGGTCAGTTAGGGGCGATCAGGCAAGCAGGCTGGTGAGCAGTTAGGAACCAGCGGTCTCAGATTGTGAGAGGGATCCTGGATTGGAGAGGGTACAAGCTGGGCTGAGGGTACCACCCCCCACCCCCCCC
>NW_006292442.1:566934-569444 GCF_000327345.1 Myotis davidii
AGGTTGGCAGGCAGGCAGGTGAGTGGTTAGGAGCCAGCAGTCCCAGATTGTGAGAGGGATTGGGCCTAAACGGGCAGTGGGACATACCCCAAGGGGTCCTGGATTGGAAAGGGTGCAGGCTGAGCTGAGCGCCCTTGCACAAATATCATGCATCAGGCCTCTAGTATAGGTTATAATGACTGAAACATGTATAGCATAACTATAGCTTTATCTCTGATGCATATTTTCATTTAAGAGATCTAAGATGAACATAATATTGGCAAATATTCATTCATTCTTTTTTAAGTGTTAGTTCTTCACCCTGAAGCCATCTCTATGATTTGATTTAAAAGGACCATGTCTTGAACTTCATTTTTAATTTTGCTTCTCTTATAGCACTTAGTACATTACTATTATAGAATACCAAATAAAAATTAGTCAGTGATTAACTATGTAATCTACTTACTCAAAGGTCAGAATTATCATTATCATATAATAGAATAAGTCAAGACAACATTTATTTATTTATTTATTTTAAATTTTAAAGTATTTTTTTATTTTAATTTTAATTCTTATATTTTGGGGCAAGTGAAACTATTGGAGCTTTCTAAAGAAGATTCCCCTGCTATGCCAGTGTGGCTCAGTGGTTGAGTGTTGACCTATGAACAAGGAGGTCATGGTTTGATTCCTGTTCAGGGCATGTGCCTGGGTTGCAGGCTCAATCCCCATTGTGGGGTGTGCAGGAGGCCGCCAATCAATGATTCTCTCTCATCATTGATGTTTTTATCACTCTTTCTCTTGCCCTTCCTTTCTGAAATCAATAAAAATATGTTTTTAAAAATAAGATGCCCCTTAAAGTCATTAGACCATGACGAATGTATTATCTTACCACTTTACTTGTATATATCCTAAGCCAATATTACAAATGTGTTCTAAAAATGTACTCCAACTAGAACTCATATATTCCTTTCCAAAAACTCATAAAGCCTCTACATATTGACACTTGATACAAAAGTGGTGCTTTTGGAGTCATTTCTAGTACTTTCTCTTGTTTTTTTTTTAAATATATATTTTATTGATTTTTTACAGAGAGGAAGGTAGAGGGATAGTTAGAAACATCGATGAGAGAGAAACATCGATCAGCTGCCTCCTGCACATCTCCTACTGGGGAGGTGCCCGCAACCCAGGTACATGCCCTTGACCAGAATCGAACCTGCGACCCTTCAGTCTGCAGGCCGACGCTCTATCCACTGAGCCAAACCAGTTTTGGCACTTTCTCTTGTTTTTAATAATTTCCTTATTTTGCCAATTTGTCCTTTTAAGGGCTTGCTTTACATTGGGCATCCAGAATCAGAAACCTCACTAAAGGGACATTTTACTAAACAGTTTAAATAGTCCTTTTCTAATCTTTGTTACTGTATCCATTTGCTTAGAAAGCCCTTTTATTTCCCCAAATATAAAGAGGAAGTAACCTCCTGAACAATATTTTTAATAATTAGTTGCAAATTCTAGGCTCCAAGTTAAGGAATTTTAACTGTTTATCTGATAAGATATTGTGCAATTCTAAAATGCAGTTCTAAAAATATGAAAAGCAAATGAATTGACATGCTACAAACACGGGCTGTTATCTATCAATAAACAAGAAAATAATAAAGTATCAGGGTCAAAATGCAGCTAAAGCAAGAATAAAGCAGATGTGCAATAAGTATGCATCAATGCTATCAAGACTATAATGTTGATATCTATAAAGTTCCAATAAATTATGCCCTCAAATATTCCATTGTTTTGCATGTGACCTGCATGCTTTTCAAGTAAAAAGTACACTTTTGTTTTGGTATCTTCTCTCCTTCTATAGAAATCATGTTAATAGTGTCAGAAATCTGCCTAATAACATAGCTTTACTGTAAATTTTATTTCCAGACAACTGACAATTTTGCTCATATCAAAATTCTTACCTGTGATCTAAAAATATAAATAAAGTTTAAGTCTAACAATGAAATGAAAAAAAAAAATTGCTCATATAGCCCATTGCCATTTCCCGTGCTTCATCAGTGTTTGAGAAATAAAACTCAAAGTCAGCTTAGTAAGGAGTCTTTCTCTTCTTCTATAATTAATAATCTCACACTATGGCTGGGGCAAGTGTCTCTTTTCTCATCAGGCATAAAATGAGAGAAAACAAGATACTTCCCCATCCACCACCCCATGAAACCATGGAATGATCTTACCTTGGATTTATTATTGTTATGAAAACACTATTTATGAATGAGGATTACTGTGTATGACAATTATAAAATGGATATGTTTGAAGAAAGAACATAGGTATATCTGTAACAACTAATATGGGAGGAAGGGCATTAGATTTATCAGTGTAATGAAGTTGAAGCATAAGATAGAGGGTGAATGGAGATAGTGCCCAGAGAAAAGTTATTTGAACTGTCAATTAAGAGCCAGCATCTGGCCTGGCTGGTGTGGCTCAGTTGGTTGAGTGTCAATCCATGCACCAAGACATTGCAGGTTCAATTCCCAGTCAG
>NW_006292442.1:569456-576289 GCF_000327345.1 Myotis davidii
CCAGCATCTGTAAAGTTGGACACCCAAATTACAGTTATACAGAAGATGGATTGGGAGGGCTAAAAGAATAGATGGGAAGGACAGGATCTTCATTCAAGCTGGAGATTTCCAAATGAGACAAACAGTATAAGTACCAGTAACCTATTTTATGTCTTTACACAGAGGTAATGACTTTGAACAAGCCATTCATAATGGGAGAGTTCCACGGGCTAGTGTTCTATGAGGTCTTTCCTAGTTGTTACCTACCTGCCAAGAGATGTCCAGAAATATTCTGCACAGAGTCTCCTACTCTCACCAGTGACAAGCAAGCCAGCTCCAATTTGTTCTCTCAGTGTCTAACTCTCAGAGTATCCCAGGCTAATTGTACTATTAATTAATATTCAGACATTCTGACAAACCAATATAATTAGAGACCGTTATAGATTTTTTGATAATAAATTTTAAAACTACTTAGATCCAGTAGCTCACAGTATAATTTGGGGAGAAAATTAACAATATTTGAAAAGACTAAAGAATACCAACAAATAGTTTGCATTTGAAAGGAAATGCTAATACAAGGGCTTAAGAGTCTAGAATTCAAAGAAATGAAGATGATGATAGTGGGGTAGAGTGTAGTCACTAATAGGTCAGCACTAATCAGGTGATATTCATAGAGAGATTGAGTCCATCTGGACTTGCTGGGGAGAGTTTATCCAGAGACATATATGAGCAAGCCTGGATGATTCAATTAATTACTTCTTACTTTTGATTGAATGAACCAGGTTATTCAGGACCTCAATGTTTTTGTTAAAATTCTCTGGACATATGTCTCTCTTCAGTTTGTATCTGAAGCTTTGTTCTGGGTATATTCCAGACTAACTTGATCTAGCAGTTCTTTGACTCTTTCTTATTGATTATAACTGTTTTTCACCTGAGCCCTAAAGATATTCATTCCATAGGAATGGAGTCAAATGAAGGGACCATATTTTCTGATAAGCCATTTTCTCATATTTCACAAGCCCAGCAATGTCCCTGTAGTAGTTATCTGAAGAGGACAATTCTCACATCAGGCTTTTCTTTGTTTACCCTTATTCAATCCTCCTCCTCCACATAAGGAGGGTTTCTTTTAGAAACCTAAGGCAGATCACTGTTTTCTAATATTTTTTCTTATAACATTTTCCTGTTGAAATCAGAAAAACAAGCAAATGCTAGAAAAGCTGTGATATTTAGCACATTCCTGGACTAAACAAACAAGCAAATAAAACCTCTAGCTAATCCTGACATGCATCTTTCTCAAAGGCTTTAATTAAAGATACATAAGGCAAGGCCATTTTTTTTTTTACTTCCTGTAAGAAGCTGAGCTTTGATCTTTCTCTGACAGGCCAGCCCTAAAGGCATTAACTTAAGAAATGTCAAAAGAGAGAGACTAGGGTCAGAAATAAAACACCTACCTGAGACTCATCTCTTATTTCTGTGTGAAGCTTTTGTTTCACAGAGTTCTTCATCAGTGCAGCTATGGAAAAAGTTTTTGTTGCAGACTAATCTAAGCCAATTTGATCATGCAGGACTCTTAAATTCTTTTCTGTAGATAAGGATGTCACTAAGGAAGTTTGAGGTGAATCCTGAGGTTTAGCTACTTTTCTTAAATCTCACTGTCAGGTTATAATGAAAGCAAGTATAAAACCAAATTCTGCCACACGTACATTAATTAAATACTTCTTAGCAAGCAGGCAGAAAGTGATTATAAATCTGTTCTGTAAGCTCTATAAAGGCTTAGCTCACTGTCATTTTAGATGCTCTTAGCACTACATTGAATGAAAGGAAACTCAAGGCAGATACAGCATCATATTCTAGAGGCATAATTTTTTATAGTCATATCAGGCAACTAGAAATTCTCTAGAACCTAGACTAGGGACTGTTGAAACTGTTTGGGGTCTTGACAGTAATGCCTTGCTGTATTGTAAAATGCTGTAGTCAAATCTGGACAGAAATTCACATAGCCAATATTCATATCTGTATCCTGAGAACTTTTCATATCTTCAACAAAAGCCCATTTATAACAACCCATCATGCTAATTAAAAAGTAATGAGTTTCACCAGTAAAAGCATATTTATGACATTATGTATGGTAATTAGCAAAAAGCTTCAGATTTTGATAAAAATAGAGTGACAGAAGTACTTGAAAAATAATCTTCTCTGGAGTCTAGCCTTTCTGAGAGAAGCTAGTTGACAACTTCTGTTATGTGGATTAAACCTGTTCTAATCTGATCATTATGGATTTTTAATTTGAATAAATAACTGCCCCCAAAATTAAAGCTTAACCAAGTAACATATATGTAATATCACACTATCTATGCAGAAGTATTTTAACATAAGTTATAAAAATTACAGCACTTAGCTGACACAGGAATATAGACTGTGTTTAAAAGTGGAATGATACACCCTTTGATAAAGGAAAATGATATTCTTTATTTTTTAGAGAATGATCTCGACTCAACCTGAGTGGGCTTTGGGCTACTGAACCTTGAGATCCTTTCAATAAAAGATGTCATCTACAGAGGACATAAAAGGTCCAAGCAGCTCTTTTTATGGAGTTCTACCTAGAACTCCAATGGTATAACAGTCATTGAAGCCATTCCATCTAAGTTGTTTACTGGAAACTTTTCTTCACTCATCTAAATATACATATAGGCAGGATCTGGACTATTTCTCAACTGTCTAACTCTCTGTTCAAGGAAAGGCCCTTAATTCACTATTTGTCCCTGCAAGTACCCTGTCTAACTCAGTATTCTAGTCTCTGCCTAGACACATGGTCCTTTTTTACTTTTTACCTTTTTAAAATATATTCTTATTGATTTTAGAGAGGAAAGGAGAGGGAGAGAGAGAGAGAGAAATATCAATGATGAGAGGGAATCATTGATTGGCTGCCTCATGCATGCCCCCACTGGCCTAACCAATGCCTTATGTGCCTCCTACCAGAGAAGTTACGACTCTATTATCTGACAATTTCCCTCATTGTACTATGAACTCCTCAAGATCAGCAACCATGAGTCATCTCTTTGTATCTGGATTTCACATAGATTCCAAGACATACCAAGGAGTGCTTATTAAATGCTTCTTTGAATTAATGAATAAGTACTGGAGAATTTTGAGAGGAATAAAGAAAATTTAGAGAGGTAGATTTCAATTTATTTAGCCATTAATGTCAGTAGAATTCAACAATTTTTGTTTAAATAAATGAAGAATATGAAAGAGCTGGCCAAGGGTAGCGTCCAATAGAAAAAAAAATCATCTTTTCAAATCTTATTTTGTAGGCAGAGAGAAAATCATGAAAATAAACACAGTAATCAGTACTATTAAACACTGTTCACTCTCTGAACAAGACTTTCATCTAAACATCTCAGCTTCCTGATTGCTTCAAAGAAGATTGCTGATGAGCTGGGTCAGTCTTATATGTAGGTAAATTAGATGGCATGATCTGAAGAATGCCAGGAAGGACAATATTAATTAAAAATGTCTGCCAACCAACTCCTCATAGTATTTGGAATTCAAAATTTTCATAGTAATCATTACCTATTATTACTAAAAGCTCCAGCTAAAATGCATATGTGCTATGTAGGAAAAGCAAACACATGAAGTAATTGTTACTCATTAAAATTTGGACCTCTTTTAGTTTTTCTGGATGTTGTCACCCAGTAATTCAGAGCCAAGACCCAGGTAAACAGGGCTCTGAAAAATAGAGTGGAATTGGATTGAAGAAATGTGAAGGAAAAGGCAGATTCTACACTGGAGGCATGAGTTTGAACTCTACAAGTATCATTAGATGGGGGTGGGTCAAAGGACAGAAAGGGAAACCAAAAGAAAAAATGGGAATTCATCTAACTTGGCAAATTAAAATTTTACCAAGGACTGGTCCTCTGCCTAAGAACATAATTTGTGTCACCCAAAGATCAATAATTAAGTCTGTACATTGCATGAAGCTTGGGTCTTTTTTTAACATTTTCAATAAAAGCTCCTTAATGCTTAAGAGAGTGGAGATGATGCAGAAAATCAGGGACAAAACTGGAGCTGCTGTTCTCTTCCTTTTCTAATGAGAATGGGCTGCTAATTAAGGTGTCCATCCTAATTGCACACTCACATTTTGTGTTGTTTCTTTAGAATGACCATAAGATGTGAGTCAAAGCTTTGCTATAGAATTTATGTTTATAATCTCCATGCATCTTTCTAGTGCAGTGGTTCTCAACCTTCCTAATGTTGCAACCCTTTAATACAGTTCCTCATGTTGTGGTGACCCCCAACCATAAAATTATTTTTGTTGCTACTTCATAACTGTAATTTTGTTACTGTTATGAATCGTAATGTAAATATCTGATATGCAGGATGTATTCTCATTGTTAAAAATTGAACATAATTAAAGCATAGTGATTAATCACAAAACAATATGTAATTATATATGTGTTTTCTGATGGTCTTAGGCGGCCCCTGTGAAAAGGTTGTTCGACCCCCAAAGGGGTCACGACCCACAGGTTGGCGACCCACAGGTTGAGAACCGCTGTTCTAGTGTGTCATCTGACATTTGTTATTACTTGCTGTGGACTGGTTTTGAATATCTTATGACATATATATGACAGCAAGGGATGTGGAAATCATATGAACAAAGCATATAAAAGCAGCTAAATATTAACAATAACTGACAGGGCAAAATCAGTAATCTGCCTTGTTTCTCATTAGTTCATTTTTTAAAAAAATATATTTTTTATGGATTTCAGAGAAGAAGGGAGAGGGATATAGAAACATCAATGATGAGAGAGAATCATTGATCGTTGCCTCCTGCATGCCCCACACAGGGGATTGAGCCCACACCAGGGCCTGTGCCTTGACCAGGAGTCAAATTGTGACCTCCTGGTTCATAGGTCCATGCTCAACCACTGAGCCCCTGGCTGGGCTCTCATTTGTTCATTTTTAAGTGTTCTTGATTCATGTTTCAGTCTCAAGTTTCTCTCTGTTTAAAGACTTTTGCATACTACTTATGGAATGGCAAGTTCAATAAACTCTGGATTGTATTATTACTTTTGTAAGTAAACTCTCCTGAACCAGAGAAACCTGTAACATTTGGTCCCAAAAAATAATTTGGTGTTTCTCTTCTGTGATTGACAGCAGATGGCAAAATGTGAGAGCAATAAATCTGACTAGGAGTGGGCAATCGGGCCTGAAGAGAAGAGGTAAAATGCAATATGGAATATAATTAGGAATCCAGAGCCCGGATATGGACATTCTGCCTTGAAAGCACCAAACAAAATGTGCAATCCAAGCCACGGTCAGAGCTATTCACTATTTCAAATCTACAAAATCATCTTGATGTTAATGCCAGCATGTGACAAAATTGGAATTCAACCCTAGTTCCTCACATGCCAGAACTGATGCATTTTTAATTATGCTGTGGCTGTTAGGTCATCTGACTGCTAATTTCACCAAGGTGAGAGTGGAAGCCCATAAGTAAAACTGACTAAATCTGTCTCTGTACCTTTTTCATGTTTAGAGCCATCTGTGATAGCATCTGCAATACTTTCTTCTACTCCGCTGGTACTAGGTCTGTGCCAGTTGGCACAACTGTCATCTGAAAGTAAAAGAAACTCTGAGCTGAGCTTTTACTTAAAGGGGGGAAGGATGTCATAAAACAAAAAGTCTGGGAGTAGGCTGTTACTAGTACAGTGACTGACATTGGTTCAGTAATTCAGCGATGGCAAGGACTCTGTTTCTAAAATGTTCTTGGTGTTTTCCTCAGGACTACAAGATGGTTGCTGCATGGGTCAAGGTTCCCCAGAGGCAAAGATTCTTCTAGCATCTCCAGACAACCCAATGTCATAATGAGGGCACACTGAACTAAAAGCAGTTGGAGAAAACTGTTACATGGGAGAATCAAAGGTTCCTGGAGTCAAATATACTTTGGCAGTTTTGCAAAGATTCAGATTTGCTACTAACGTACTAATGGAATTAGTAATCTGAAGCTAGTGTAAGCACCTTGCTTTGCCTTTCAGGGGTACATCAAGAAGTAGAGTCTAGAAAAGAATTCATGTTGCCCTGAAGAGGCCTTAGAAAGCTAGAAGAAGCAGTGCTATTTACTTGCTGAATGTTGAGTGGTAAAAAGCACATACATTTGTCAGACAATTGGCCAAAGGCTTCTTTCAAATCTCAATAGCATTTCTCATTGATACAGAGAAAGTGTACTTTCAGACTTTAAATATACAGGTAAGGCAAGAAAGAGAAATTTTACAAAGTTTACCCATGCTCATTTAGAAGAAAAAACTTAGTGCATCTCATTTGAAATTAAGAAAAACAAACAAACAAACAAACAAACAACATTTAAATAATTAAAATCCCAGAGCAGAGGGAAGCAGGTAAATTAACATCCAAATGCACACATATACACTCTCAGGAGATGCTTTTGTCATTGATGGGTTACAGAGTCATACATTTGCAAATGTACATGGATGATTTCTAGGTTCAGAAATTAGGATCAGCAAAACAGGAAGCTTCATTAATCAGATGTGCTAATATACCCTTGCTTTGTGTTGAGGAAAACAAGATAAAATAATTTGGACTTAAACCAATCACCTATACTTTCTACGTGTCCTTGTATATTAACGGGATATGCTCAGCATGCTGAGAGATGATGAGGATTCAGACATGAAAGACAGTGTCTGCCTTCAGGTAGCTCATATTCTACCAGGGATCTCTCTCTTTCATTCTCTTCATCAACTCTAACAAATTTGCAATAGCACCTAAATGCTTCTTATCATTGATATAGTCTGTTATTCTTTTTTTTTATTGCTTAAAGTATTACAAAGGGTATT
>NW_006292442.1:577003-583808 GCF_000327345.1 Myotis davidii
GCCTGGTTGCCCCCAACTGCCTCCTGCTGGCCTGGTTCCCCCTCACAGCCCCCTGCTGGCCTGGTCACCCCATGCAGCCTGCTGTTCAGTTGTTTGGTCATCCCTCACTAACCCCCTTGTTGGCCTGGTCTTAGGCAGCCATATTGTGAGGGCACGATGGTCAATTTGCATATGACCTCTTTATTATATAGGATATGCCTTTTATTCTTTAAAACAATAAAGCTATTTATTTACAAATAGTCAAAGCTTTTGTTATGTTTATCTATAAGTGAACAAGTCATGTTCTAGTTTGAAAAAAATTAAATGACTTGCCCAGCTGGTGTGGCTCAGTGCTTGAGCATCGACTTATGAACCAGGAGGTCATGGTTCATTGCCTAGTCATGGGACATGCCTAGGTTTCAGATTTGATCCCTAGTAGGGGGCATGCAAGAAGCAGCCAATCAATGATTCTCAACATTAATGTTTCTATCTCTCACTCCCTCTCTGAAATCAATAAAAATATATTTTAAAAAAGTAAATGACTATCTAGCTGTTCCCCAAACTCTTGATCATGGCATTAAACACCTTCCACAATGTGTTTTTAGTCTTAATTTACCAGTTACTCTTAGAAGGACCTTATGCTCCAACCAAACAGAATATAAAATCCTGTGATAATATGTCCTATAATAAAGTAAACTTGGTTCTAACTTATTTGGCCACTGGCTCCTATCTTCTTTGCAGGTCTAGTAGCCAATGCAATGAGGTAAAACTTCTTACTTTTTTTCTATGGAGATAAGAGGCAAAATGTGAGCCTGGTTGGGGAATAACTAAGCAATCTAATTTTTTAGAAGTAGATAGATACAGGCCATGTTCCATGTCACAAGCCTTACCCAATCTCATTGGATCTTTCCAAGGGAAAATGTGCCAAGTATTGGAATATTATTGTAATTACTACCCTTTTCCTAAAGGAACCTTGCCAGTCACCCACCATGTGGTGCCAAACTACACCCAGGACCTAAACCAATTTGAATTGTATAACCAGATCCCTAGCTGAATAGGCCAGTCCTGATCCTTCTAATAACTTCTCAAAAATGTTTTTGAGAAAAACACAATTGAGTTTTTTGGTGACATTGCTCATTGTACGTTACAAATTTTACTGTAAGTTCTTTCCTATTAACAAACACACCCAGAATTTTTTCATATCATTATCTTTACTCAGTCTATCTCCTGCTTGTACTATCCTTCTTGTTAGAATCCTTTCAGTTCAATTCCAGCAAAATCTTTGTTTGTTTGCTTTGTTAATCCTCATTCAAGGATATTTTTCCATTGAATTTTAGAGAGAGTGGAAGGGAGGGGGAGACACAGAGGGAAAAACATTGATGTGATAGAGACACATCAATTGCTTGCCTCCCATATGTGTTCCAACAAGAGCCAGAGATAGAGCCTTCAACCAAGGTACTTACCCTTGACTGAATTCAAACTTGAGACCCTTCAGTCTGAGGGCAGATGCTCTATCCACAAAGCTAAACTGGCTCAGGCTTAAATTCTTTTTTTTTTTTTTTTTGGTAAAAGACCAGCTATTAAATTTCAGTTTTTGTGAGCGAGATAGTCTCTATCATAACTACCCTACTCTGTAACCATAGCATGAAAGTTACCACAGACAATACATAAATGAATGAGCATGGTTCTGTTCTAGCAAAACCTATTTACCAAAATGAGCAACAGGCCCTATTCAGCCCTCAGGCTCACAGTTTGTCCAGACATACATAGTGTCAGATGTTTCCTTCCCTAGTGCTCTGGCTAGAATGAATCTCTTTCTCCTCTAGAATTCACAAAACTTTGCTTAGGCCTTCTGACAATGCTCGTTACATTCTGCCTTGTAGTGTAGGAATATTTTTCTCCCCCCCCCGCCGCCCTTGTGGTTTGAAAATTCGTTTATTCATTTTAGGTGTTAAATAAGCTCTTACTAAATTGAATCAAAGAAACAATGAAGAACAGTCTTATTTGTATTTTATAATTTAAAAAATATATATTTTTATTGATTTCAGAGAGGAAGGGAGAGGGAGAGAGAGAGAGAAACTTCAATGATGAGAGAGACTCACTGATTAGCTGCCTCCTGCATGACCCACACTAGGGATTGAGTCCATCATCCGGGCATGTGTCCTGATCAGGAATCAAACTGTGACCACCTGGTTTATAGGTTGACACTCAACCACTGAGCCATGCTGTCAGGCAGTATTTTATAATTTGTAGCATAAAAAAATCTCTCTCAATCCTGCGTGTTAGTATTGGAGACAGTGGAGACTCATAGTTTGCCTAATTTCTGTTTTACTCCTGTTCCTTAGTTATTCATCTACTGATTTTAGCTGCAAGTGTGACTGCCTGAAATGATAACTATAATTTTCACTTTCCATTTAAATTAGATGTGGCTTTGTGACCATGTTTGGATACAAAAGAATCAAATGCAACCTCTGAGAACTGTACATAAAGGAAGTGTATTTATATTTTTTATCCCATAGAGTTGAGCAGGCATTTAGATCATGTGATGTAAAACTCACATTGAAAGATGAACAAAAGATAAAATGAGCTTGTCTTTCATGAAAGTGGAGCTGATTTACCAACTCTGGGCCTTCAGATTTATTTATATAGAAGAGAAATAAATTCTATTTTAGTTAAGCCACTTACATTTGGAATATACATACCCAAAGCCAATCATCACTGGCACGACTAACAATTTGCTAGTTAATGAAATCAAAATTATGACCTGAGTTTGAGTTACTTCCCAGGGTCAGAGACCTTCCTGGGTTGTTCCCATTAATTGTGCAATTCTTTACAATAACAGGACAACAAGAACAAGGAAACCTGTCATGCTGACACATCTCCTCCTTGCTTCAGTTACATCCAGCATTGACATTGCTCTGCCTATGAAAACCCACCCTTCACTTTTCCCTCTAGCTTTCCACTAGCACAAAGCTTGGTGTCACTCAGTGCAGCCTGGTACCAATTGAGCCATTGTTGACATGATGTTTCCTCTTATTAGTTGTTGTTCACCTCTCAAAATAGTTTCACTCAAAAAGTATAAGGCCTCCACTTGCTATTCTTTCTACACTGTATTCCTTGAATGTTCCTCGCCTAAGTCATAAGCAATAAATGAATTATGTGTAATATGGAAAAAGGTTAGGCTACCCTTCCATCATCCTCTTTAAAAATCACTTTCCCTGACAACTTCCTTTATTTCAGAAGGGATATGGTTACTTGGCTGACTAAATTACTGGCCTGTTTAGAGTCTATTCCCCTCTTCCTTCCCACTACTCTCAAATCATTTCCTTCCCTTTTTTGCTAACAAATAGCTAATTACCTCTGAAAGGATTAAGCTAAACTACCTTTTATAACCCCCACTCCTCCTAGAATTTTCAAAGCTACTTCTTGCTTGAGGTTATCTTGAAGGGACCTGAACTCTTCTATTTCTTCAGAACACTTAAAGCATTTTCAAACATAAGAAAACTGAAGTGTTTTAACGTGCCATTTCTTTACAGAATACATGAGAAACTCACTCCTCCTTATGTATCTGTACCTTTGTGCTTTTTATTTCTCAGTCCCTCAGCCTGTCTTCAAAGAGAATGCACACTCTCAAAATGCATTTGGGAAGTCTCCTGAGTAAAGAAAATAGAAATATATATATTTTTTATAAACTGATGCATCCTTTTAGTATTACAAATGATTGACATAACTTTCTGTTTCATCAATTAAATTTCAGTCTATTGGTTCTAAGATTTCATCTACATCCCTTCTCATTTTTGTCTGTCTTTCCTTGTTTTCTGTTATTGTTAGTTAAATATGAAGCAGCAGAGTTCCATGTTTCAAAATTTCTCTTCAGCCCAGCTGGCACAGGAGGTCATGGTTCAATTCCCGGTCAGGGCCCTTGCCCAGGTAGTAGGCTTCATCCCCAGTGTGGGGCATGTAGGAGGCAGCTGATCAATGATTCTCTTTCATCATTGATACTTCTATCTCTCTCTTCCTTTCCCTTCCTCTCTGAAATCAATACAAATATATTTTTAAAACATTCCTCTCTACTGATATGAGTTGCTTGTAGGAAATCCAGAAAAGTTTAGCTACCAAAGTATTAAACAAGAATCTTATGTGACTAAGAATAACAAGTAAACAAGGGGCTCATGAATTCAAAGGCTAGGCCTATGTGAGCATAAAATATAATCAAACATTTACTATCTGGAGGTGATTAATTATATATGTATTAAAGTTAAAATAATCCAAAAACAGAAAACTATTTACCTGACTTGGATTTTAATTCAATATTCAATAGTGTTTAGTGGATGAGAAAGACAATCAGTAACAGACTAATGTTCAACAAGTAAAGGGCCACTTAAAGAAACCTGTTTCCTTACATGACAAAGACAATGTCTTAGAGAGCTGAAGGCTTCATCTTCATCAGTCTCTAAAAACAACAATCACTGGTTTTTATAGTATGCCCATACTAATTTGGAAAACAAAACAAAACAGAGAAACGAATAATCTCTAGAATGTCAGCAAGCCTAGTCCTATAATATAAAAAGTTCAGTAAGGGTTGTCTGGTATTTTATAATTATTACTATTACTGTTATTAATGATGGTAGTGATAGTATAGTATACTTCTAGATGAATTTGAGAATAAAAATATATTAGAAAAAAATTTACAAGAGCCTTTCACATGTGTTGCTTCATATAAGAACCTTATAAGCTAACTTAAATACTGGGAGCTTATGGGAGGCAAACAATCGACCCATGTGTCTCTCTCACATCGATGTTTTTCTCCTCTCTCTCTCCCCTTCCTCCTCCCTTCCAATCTCTCTCTTAAAACACACACACACACACACACACACACACACAAAAAAAAAAAAACCCATAATGGAAAAAATATCCTCCAGTGAGGATTAACAACAATAACAAAGATAATTTATTGGAGTCCATTCTCAGTAATCCTAATTTAGTGAATCAGAGTGAAGCTCCCTGAATCTTCATTTCTAGCAAATTTATAGATGGTATCCAAAAACCACACTTATGCCCTAACCCAGTGGTTCTCAACCTTCTGGCCTTTTAAATACAGTTCCTCATGTTGTGACCCAATCATAAAATTATTTTCGTTGCTACTTCATAACTGTAATGTTGCTACTAAAATATATTTAAAACAAAACAAAACAAAAAAAACACACTTAGAGAACCACAAGTTTATACCAAAAGGGTGAGCCTGTGGTATGAAATTTCAGGTTTTCTAACAAGTTAAGAATAAATACTTGGTGGAAAGACACCTCTCAATTAATTCTATGACAAGAAATGTGTAAAAAGACAAAGCAAGAATGTAATTGGCAGACAATGTTTTCCTCTTTCAGCTATTAGTATAAATGGAAAGTAATTCAGAGTCTGTAGGTCAATGTAGAATTCAGGGAGGGAGTATGAATAGAGTGAAGATTTTTGAACAGCGGCTCAAGAGTTGAGCCAGAAAAAAAGTCAACAAGGTAGCTTGTCATTGTAGAGCTGTAACTCAGAATAAAAGAAAAACTCTGTCACATGATTTCACAACATGTTGTTTTTTGACAGTAATGGTGGGCTTTGTAGCATAAAATGGATTGCCATAAACACTGGTAAAACATGGCAAATGCAGAGTGGCAACTAATGTGACAAGACAAATCTCCCTCAAAAGATTAAAATGCAGCACCTACCTTAACCTCAGGCCATGGGTGAAAAGGACACAGACATTACATTTGGGCAAGATAAGTGAGAGAACAATTGCCATTCTCTCCTACAAAGTGCAATTACAGTTCCAGAGAGAAAAGGTGTTGTTCCTTTCTTTGACTAATAAACTCACTCCAGTATCCTAGGGAGAGCAATTCACACCTCCTTTTTGAGAGGTAAGAGGCAGTATTTTTACCTGAGTGAAAAGGATGACAGCCAGAGGAGGGAAAGAAATAAAAAAGCCTGATTTGAAAAGTCAACCAATTCTTCTCAGAGTAAATTTCTTGGTTACACAGGTTTGATGGTGTTTATTGCTCAGAGTGCCAGCTCTAAACTGAGGTTGCTGATGTGGAAGTATTTGGGATGAGGGGAACAAGCTAAGGAAGCTGTGGAAAGGGTCAGAGTGAATTATCATCTTTCATCCAACATGACCACCACCCATCACCCTATAACTAAACCCCAGGTGTAGGAAAAGGCTACCTTAGCATCTTCCTTTCTGTGGGCAAGATATGTCTTCTCAGGATCATTAAAAGATTCTCTTATCCAAGACCTATATTTTATGCTTCTTTTCCATTCCCACTCCCAGGTGCAGAGAAGTCTAGCTCAATGTTATATACAAGAGATGTACTGATTGAATGACTATTTATTTAACTCTGAAATACACCGGGCTCTTCTAGGGATCAAAGGCCTCATTACAATCATGCTCTCATCCATTACAGTCAAACCTGGATTCCCAAATGTCTCCCATCTTCAACAATTCAGTTCTTAACCAAGTTGTTTACAGAAAAATGTTTTGGTTGTGGAACAAAACTTCTCAGGAGGTAAACAAAAGAGAGAATGCTTGAGTAAAAGTCTGTTTAGCACTAAACCTTACTTTTTTAATGTCTCAGGAAATTGTACTGTGAATATTTATTGAGAAATTTCACCATGACAAAGAAGTAGCAAACTTTGCAATAAAGATAAACTTGTCCACTTGGCTCAGTGGTTGAGTGGCCACCAATGAACCAGGAGGTCAAAGTTCCATTTCAGGTCAGGACACATGCCCTGGCTGCAGGCTCAATCCCCCGTAGGGGGAGTGCAGGAGGCTATATATATATAT
>NW_006292442.1:583840-603805 GCF_000327345.1 Myotis davidii
CACTGATCACCATGGGTCAGATGCTCAACTCAGGGGCTGCTGTGATGTGCACTGGCCATATACACAGAAATGAACCACGGACCTGGTGCCCATAAAGCAACACTTGGCTTCCCCCAAGTGGGACACAGGCCCCGCCACCACCCCGGAGCAACACCCCACCAAATCACAAATGATACTGCTGAGACTCCATGGTGCAAAATGCGGCCCACAGCCCATCCCAGCCCAGAAAATGGTAGCTGTGGGTGCCGGGGTAATGACGTCACACAGCAACGCCTGGCTTCCTCTCCCTAGCTGGTTTTTTGTATGTAAGATGGATTCCTCAGTCCTTGTTGGGCTATATATGATAGGCTGAAATGAAAATTCATCTAAATTTTGCAAAACTTTTATTACATTCTGTGGTGATCAATTGATGATATTACCCTGGTTGTGGGCACATCCCCGGTAGGGGGTGTGCAGGAGGCAGCTGATCAATGTATCTCTCTCATTGATGTTTCTAAAACTCTCTATCCCTCTCCCTTCTTCTCTGTAAAAAATCAATAAAAATATATTAAAAAAAAAAAGAAATGGTGGACCTTGAAAATGACTTCAGGTTTTCTTACTACACAGAATATAGTCAAACACTGCCACAGTTAACTATTTTACCCTTTGTTCTCCCTCTACTGAATTTGGGCCTCTAAACACAAACTTGATAATAAAAGGTACTGAACATTACATGACATGCAGTTTTTATTTTATATACGGATTCTTTTTCACTTCATTCTCACAACATTAGGAAGTAGGTATAATAATAATCTGCTTTGTGTTGATACGTCCTGCTGTGTTGCTGACAATTACCTGAAAGAAAAGTTGGGGCGCTTCACTGGGCTGGAAAAAGTTTAGCTACATCAGAAAGCAGGTCTAATTAAGCAAGTTTACCTATATATATACACAAAGCTCTCTCTGGTGCCAATTGCACACATGTATTTTGATCTATCGTTGTTGATCGTGAATTTGGTTGACACTTCTATTATAGAGAAAGGGTGAATAGCAATATTAAAAGATTTCTTCTAATTAATTTCCTTTCAATGTGCATGAATTTGTGCACTGGACCTCTAGTATATATATAAAAAATGACATACTTGTCTAATGACAATGCAATGTTTCACTTCAGGCAAAACAAACCTCATTGGATAGGTTTTTAGTGAGCTAGAGGTCCAGTGAGCATGAAGCAAGTTCTATTAAAGCAAAGAGACAAAAGAGAGAAAGAATCCCAAAAGAACAGCTACCTGACATTTTTATAGATGGGGTCTCCCCTTCCAAACAATAACATCTCTCCATCCTCCTCTCCATATTCAGTCATCAATAGCTCTCAATATTAAAGGTAATTAAGTTCTAGTGAGTACATAAATTTTTATTTTTTTCCTGTGCATTCCATTTCTATTTTTTGCTAAATTTTCATTTATATTTTACTAGAGGCTTGGTGCACCAAATTCATGAACTCAGGTTGCTAGTGGGCATAGGTCAGGCTGAGGGACCCCACAAGTGCATGATCAGCGCCAGGAGGGAGGTTGGCCAGCTGGGGAGGGACCGCGGGTGGGCTCCAGGGTGTGACCGGCTTGTATTGTTCAGTCCCGATCGGCTGGACCCCAGCAGCAAGCTAACCTACCAGTCGGAGTGTCTTCCCCCTGGTGGTCAGTGCATGTCACAGTGACTGGTCAACAAGTTGACTGTCTGCCCCCTGGTGGTCAGTGCACATCATAGAGACTGGTCTACCAATCAACTGTCTGCCCCATGATGGTCAGTGCACATCATAGCGAGCAGTTGAGCAGCCTTAGCATATCATTAGCATATTATGTTTTGATTGGTTGAATGGCTGACCAGATGACTGGACACTTAGCATACTAGGCTTTTATTATATAGGATGTGATTTTTGTTTGTAAAGTGTTTATAAGTGAAACAGTACATTAGACATGTACTGTATAGAAGAAAAGTTCAAACAGGGAAATATTTCAGGGTCTGGAGCAGAGTAATTCAATTTACATTATTTCTAATGGGAAAAAATGATTTGGTTTTTGAATAAATTGTTTCTCAAACAGGCTTCTGGAATGAATTAAGTTCCAAAACCGAGGTTCCACTCTATTTCCCAAACACTGGCAATCAAATTGGCATCTGGGTGTATAGGTTTCTGGGCCCAACACAACATCTACTAAATCAGTGTCTGAGGGTAGGTTAGGGACTTGAAATCTATATTAATAACAAGTCCCTTTGGTAACTGTGATATATCCTAAAAGTGGTTGTTAACCTGAGATGCAGAGAAGAAACATCTGAAGTGCTATTTTTTTTTAAATGAAAAAAATTCATGTTTTGGACATTCTTATTCAGTAGGTCTGAGATAAAATTTGGTAGTTATGTTTCGTAACATCTCCTGGACTCATCCCTGGTTAAGGAAGGGTATTCTGGATTAACATTTACCAGCCCTTTAAACAGAAACTTATTCTCAGAGAGAAAGGGAGAGGGAGAGAGAGACAAAAACATCAATGATGAGAAAATACATCATCAATAGGTTGCCTCCTGCACACCCCCTACTGGGGATTGAGCCCGAAACCTTAGCATGTGTTCTGACTGGGAATCGAACCATGACCTCCTGGTTCATAGGTTGACTCTCAACCAGTGAGCCATGCCAGACAGGCCAGGAGGTTATTCTTAACACCCAGGTTGTTATTCTCCCTGACCCACATACATGTCCTCCATAGTTTTCTTCATAATTTTACCAGTAACCTGTCTCCACAAGGCCTCAGGCTTCCTAGTCACCATCCCTATATTCACAGCCCCAGGGAAAATATCAGGCTCAGTGATGCATAATTTAATGATCTACACTGTTTAAAATTTACAACTATTTTGATCATCTCACAAGGAGGTGGGAGAAGGAAATTTACTCAAGGTTCATTGTAATATATTTGTTTATCAAACTACAACCAGGCATACTCATTCTGGCAGTTTGAAGTTTATACATCTCCTGATGCAAATATATATATTTTGGTCTACTGTTGATGGGAATTGCAGCCTTCAAAGAGGGGGGATGGAAATGCCAAAATTTTGTAATGATGACTCAGGAGAGGATATCGACAACATAAATGTTACCACAATAATGCAAAGTCTCCATCTGCTTCCTACCCGGATGCATTTAGGTGTGTTATATATATAACACTAGAGGCCCAGTGCACGAAATTCATGCATGGGTAGGGTCCCTAGCAGCTGCCAGCTGCCAGCTGCCAGCCGGGGCCTTCCTTCTCTGGCTGCCAGCCAGGGCCTTCTTTCATTCCGCACCACCCTCTGGTGGTCAGCGCATGTCATAGCGAGCGAATGAACTCCCAGTCGGTTGAACTCCCAATGGGACACTTTGCATATTAGGCTTTTATATATATAGATGTGCATATGCATTTAAATATTTGAGGAGGCTGTTGTAGGAGTAGGTGTTTCCATCAGGTCTCTTTAACTGGGAACATAGCAGGTTTGGCCATTACTGTGTAGTAGAGACTGTCATCAAATCTCTGTTTTCCTATCATTGTTTCTAAGGCTATTCATGGGCAAGGAAGCAAAAGTTCATAAAGTGTAATCAGCAGAGAATTTCTAATTTCCTCCTCCATTCCACTCTACTGAATTTGGGACTCTAGACACAAACTTGATAGCTAATATCAGAAGGTATTGAACATGGCATGCATTTTTTATTTTATATGCGGATTATTTTTCACTTCATTCTCACAAAATTAGAAAGTAGGTATAATATTACCAGTATCTTCACCATCCACATTTTACAGGTGAGGACACTGAATCACAAAGAGTTTAATTTTTTTCACACTCAGTCAATGACAAACAAGAATTTAAACCCAGACAATCTAGATTCAGAGTCAGAGCTATTAATACACACACACACACACATTGATTTCAGAGAGGAAGGGAGAGGGAGGGAAAGATAACATCAATGACGAGAGAGAATCATTGATCAGCTGCCTCTTGCATGCCCCCACTGGGGATAGAGCCTGCACCCAGGAATGTGCCCAGACTGGGAATTGAAGCATGACTTCCTGGTTCATAGGTCGAACCTCAATCACTTAGCAATGCAGGCCGGGCCAGAGTCAGAGCTCTTAACCACCATGGCATACTTCCTCCTAAGGAAACCTGTTATAGTTAGAAACAAAACCTACTGCCATCACTTCTGAGGTGGGTGATCTTCGGCAAGTTACCTACCTTCTTGGAGTCCCAATTTCCTCTCTATAACATGGGAAAAACAGTATAGTAGAGTCACATATGTCTGCATTTAATTTAGAAGCTAACTTCAATAACCTAACATCTCAATCATCCCTAAGGTACAATCACACTATCTAGTGTAATCTTCATACAAAATACATCTGTACATGTAGTAAAGTTATGGAGACCTAACATAAAGCTAGTATGAAGTAAAATGTGTAGACTATCAGCAACACTTTAGAATTCTCTAGTCAGCCTCTATCCTCTTCTAGGGATTGGCTAGTTATCTCAAAGGCAGTATGGTATACATGTTTTTCACACTAGCATATAATGTTTCCTATTATTTTAGTTCCTCCCCTTAGTTTAGATAAAGAAACTCTGAAACTTTAGTGCACATAAAAATTATGTATACTTTTCTTTCTGAGCAATTTAAGGGATTGATGGATAATTTTAACTCTGTATCATCTTCATATACTTGTGTGAAGTACAAATATCCAAGTATCCAATACCTCTGTCCTTACTCCAGAGTTGTTGTGATTACCAACTAATATAACATTTATGAATAAATAACACTGCCTGGCATACAGTAGTCATTAAAAAATCTAAAATGTGCATGTGAATATGAATAGTATGCAGAATAAATTCATCATAGCAAGAGATCCAAGTTCAGACTCCCTGGTTTATTGTTTTCTTCCTCCACTGACTAGTCATGCAACATGTATTATTTACTTAATCACCCTGTAACTAAAGTTACCTCCTGTATAAAAAGTGAGAAAAATAACAGTCTTGCAAGATTAATAAAAGGACTAAATGACCTAATATATAAAATATTTAGAATAGGACCTGGCACAGAATAAATTATAATTATTATTACTATTTATTCAAGAAGGTAATTTCTTTATTAGCTCTTGAAGAGAGTTATGGCAAAAGATTGTTGGAAGAAAAGTGAAAGGAGTCATTCTCAGATCATGATACACACAGAAGCCAGACTGATCAAGGTGGGGATAGCCTGAGTAGCTACAGTCAGGGGCACCAGTAAGGATAGGCAATCATCCTCTGCATTTCCAGATTCTGGAGAGACAATTCCCCTTGGATGTGTCAGAACTGTGCAGCTCACAGCAGACCTATTTGCAGCAGCTTGCTAGGTACTCTAGATTTCCGGTTTCAATTAGATTAGTGATATTGCGTCTTGCAGTCAATAGCTATAATAGCACCTGTTTTCTCTCTAACTAGGACATAAAAACATCATTTTCTATCTTGCATGTTTATTGGAACCTCTCTGGTGCACAACAAATAACTACCATAAAGTCTATGAGGTTTAAGATTGCCTTAGCTTTAGATATAATATGTAATATAGCAATTAGTTTAATAGTATGAATTTAAATAAATATATTTACAAGAACTATTTTGCTGCTTGAATAATCTCTGCAAAGTTCAAAATATGAAGTAGTAACACTAAATATTGTTAATGTTCTAGGTATCTCCTTCCTGAAGCCCATTGTAAGCACTAAAAACTTGACAACATTTCTATGATGACAAAAGGAGCAAAACACAGGGTCTTCACATTTTCCAATGGAAAGTATAAAAGTCAGATCACATCCAAGTTAAAAGGAAAACAGGTACTCCTGGAGTGCCAGCTAAGTCAAGGGATCGGTGAGCGCGGGGGCGGGGGGGGGGCGAAAAATGTAGAAAAGACAAAAAGAATAAGCTGGGTCCTGTGCCTGGCTAAGGCCAGAGAGAGAGACCCAGACAGCAAGCTGAGCCTTTATTTTATAGCCAGAGGTAAACAAGGTAGTGGTCACCATAGTTACAAAGTTCTTGTGAGTTTCACTTGTTTTGGCAACACTTGCTGCACCTCCCACAGCCCATTAGCTACCCAGATAAGATCTAGGGAGTGTCATAAGGTCAACCTTAATTATGCTAAGAGGGCTGTGCCCTCTAATATGGGACTTGTTTTTGGCTTTGCCAACAGGTCAGTCCGAGGCTTCACCCTATAGCTCAGTGGTTCTCAACCTTCTGGCCCTTTAAATACAGTTCCTCATGTTGTGACCCAACGATAAACTACTATTCGTTGCTACTTCATAACTGTAATGTTGATACTGTTATGAATCATAATGTAAATATCTGATATGCAGGATGGTCTTGGCGACCCCTGTGAAAGGGTCGTTCAACCACCAAATGGGTCACAACCCACTGGTTGAGAACTGCTGATCTACTTGATGCGATGTCACATTTATGTGCTAGGATTAAAATGCAGGGTAGTTTAGATTCAAGTACCACGTGGTGTGGTAGGGATGCACAAGTGCAATAGAAATTCAGAGAAGTGAAAGACAGTTTATAGTTGAGAGAGTTAAGGAAAGTCCCATGGAAGAAAGACTGAAGGGTTGGTATATTGCATGATAATATTTTTATTTTTTAACTATTTTTATTGATTTCAGAGAGGGAGAGGGAGAGAGAGATAGAAACACCAATGATAAAAATCATTGATCGGCTGCCTCCTACACAACCGCTACTGGAGATGAGCCTGCAATCTGGGCCTCCTGGTTCATAGGTCCATGCTCAACCACTGAGCCATGCCAGCTGAGCATGATAACTTAATTTTGTACAGTTTGATGAGCAAATTTCTTGGTGCTTTTTATCCCTACCGAAGAGAGGAGAGTCTTAGAGATCTAGGGTCTCCTTAACTGCAGAGAAGAAGAACTGAGATTTTATAGTTTAGAGTAAGTAAGGAAAAGGTGACATCTTGAAAATAACATTGAGTGAGGAAGCCCTATAGAGGGAGTGACAAGTATTGACTGGTATAGGCTGAATTATGCCCCTCCCTCAAATTCACTTAGTGAAGTCCTAATTCCCAGTACCTCAAAATATGACTGCATTTGGATATAGGGTATTTTCAAAGGCAAATAAGTTAAAATGGAGTCATTAGGGTGGACTCTAATTCAGTATGACTGATGTCATAAAAACTTGAGATTAAGATACAGACGTACAGAGGGAAAACCACATGAGACACAGGAAGAAGACCACCATCTACAACCCCACGAGAGAGGCGTCAAAGGAAATAACCTTGCTGACCCCTTGATTACTGACATCTAGCACCAGAGCTGTGAGAAAATGAATTCCTGTTATGTAAGCCACCCAGTCTGTGGTAATTTATAATAGCCCTAACAAACTAATACAGTGAATTAAAACGGCTATTATTTAGCTCTCATTTTTGCTGGGTACTTCTTTCGTGCTGGGTTGATGCAGCTAATTTTTTATATATATATTACTGATTTATATATTTCATATATTTTTATTTAACATATTTTTATCTCAGGGAGGAAGGTAGAGAGAGAGAGAGAGAGATAGAAATGTCAATGATGAGAGAGGATCATTGATCAGCTGCCTCCTGCATGCCCCCCACTAGGGATTGAGCCTACAACCTGGGCATGTGCCTTGACCAGGAATCGAACTGGTCAGGTTCGTAAGTAGATGGTCAACCACTAAGCCACACAAGCTGGGCTGGCTCAGCTAATCTCAATTGGCCTCACACATATGTCTGAGGTTGCTCATCAGATAGAAGCTGGGTGATCCAGAATGACTTCACCCACATATCTGGAGGTCAACAGTCTTGGCTATGATATCTTACTTCTCCATGTAGCCTAACTCTTACCTGATCTGCCTTACATAGTGATTTCTGGGTGCCTAGAGCAGTAATAAAGAACAAGCTTTAAAGTTCAAGTATTTTTCAGGCCTCTTGCTTATCTCACATTTGCTAATATTACATTAGCCAGAATATGTCACATGACAAATCCCTGTTTTAAGCAGGAGAGAAAATGATTTAATTATTTTAAGAGAACAACAATAAAGTCACTTTGTGTAGAAGGATGAAAATAATCTGTGGTCAATTTTCAATGTACCATAGAGGAAATAGCAGTTTGTTGGGTCAAATATTTAAAAGGGAAATAGGAATTTTCCCCCACATTGACCCCTGCTCCTGCCCCCACCCCACCTCACCACTGTCTGTATCCATGGGCTATGCATATTTGCATATAAATTTTTTTGGTATATCTCCTCTCCACACACACCCAACTTCCTTCTGAGATTCATGGACTTACCAGCTGTGGGCAAACTACGGCCCGCGGGCCGGATCCGGCCCGTTTTGGAGCCCTTGAGTGGCCCTCGAGTCAAAAAGTTTGCCCACCCCTGACTTAGACAATGGTGTGGTAGGGGCCTGAAGAGGGGGCAGGAGCAATGGTAGGGGGAAGGGGGGCATTTGTAATAATTTCAAAAATAAAGATAAATTTTAAAAAATAAATAAAAGGGAAACAGATCTATGTCTTTATTCCCCTAGATCCCTATACATTGGTATAAGGACTGATAAGGAGATCTGAGCCTTATAGAGAACAGTCATTTGAATGTGAAAATAAGTTTAATGAGGATGATTGGATGAGAACCTATAGAAATTACTAAACACTTATACCTTGTGAGTCTTGATGGTTCTTTGTGACCAAGTTTGGCAGAAATAAGTAAAATTATCATCAGAGCTTTCAGCCTTCAAAGGATCATACTGGACAAGGTATGAAATCTAGAAGTTAAGAAACACTTTATAGAATTATGGCATAGGCTAGATGGTGGTGAAACGGAGTCAAGGCAGCACTAGATGGCTATAAGGAGAAACAACAGACAAGATGACTCTTAGGGGAACACTCAAATGCCCTGGAACTCTAATACAACCATAAGGAGGGAGAAGGAATCATACAAAATCCAAAATGACTAATTGAACTTTTCATCAACTTTTTTAAATGGTTACTCAAACTAGATTTAATTTTATTTAAAAAGCACAATTCAATAAATGTGGCTTTTATCACATCCCAAGGGTTGTGGTAAAAAACAACAAACAAACAAACAAAAAACCAAAAACAAACAAAGAAACAAAACAACAAAAAACAAAACCCTACAAGAAGAAATCCATGTGAAAGAGAAGGACATTACAAATAGGGTTCATGTCATTAAAGAAGACTAGGAAAGGTGGAGAGAGAGCATGAAGAAGAGGCAATAGTGGTAGCTCCAAAGTACCTGAGCGGAAGAGATGATATATTATGGATCATCTTAAATACTGGACCAAGAAGTTTAGATTTGATCTGGTAAGTCATAGGGGAAAAATAAGCATGAAAATTTTGTAAGCATTATTTTAGGAATATGGAAATTGCCCGAGAATCTGAGTATTCTCAGAAGTATCATGAAATTATGATTAAAAGGTCAAAATAAAATTGATTTAATTCTTTTAAATTTAAAATAACACCTGCAATTTTGCATCCCTAAGAAGATGAAGGAAACATGACATGAATTCAGATGCATGATAATAGATCTCTGGCTTCATTTTCATTGAGGGGTATGCAGGCGACAGCCAATCAATGATTCTCTTTCATCACTGATTTTTCCATCTCCCTCTCCCTTCCTCTCTGAAATCGATAAAAATTCTTACCTAGCAGCAATACATCCAGTCTCCATTGTAATCATTACTTGGGAATCATTTATTCAGTTCCTATGTGTCAAGGATTTGGTAAGTTTCTTGATCAATCATGCAACATAATATAACGGAAAAATGTGGACTCAAAGATCACTGGTTGTATCTCTGCTACTTACTAGTTATGACACTTGGACACTGTTTTTTACCTTTTTGAGTTCAATATATCTTATGAAAAATGAGGAGAGATCATAACAATATATATTTCATAGACTTATCCTATATAAAAAAGAGGTGATATGAAAATTGACCATCGCTCCAACACACAAGATGGCCGCCCCCATGTGGTCAAAGTTGGCCACCCTCATGTGGACACAAGATGGCTGCCGTAAGATGGCCTGCAGGGGAGGGCAGTTGGGGGGGACCAGGCCTGCAGGGGAGGACAGTTAGGAGTGACCAGGCCAGCAGGGGATCAGGCCTAAGCAGGCAGTCAGATATCCCTTGAGGGGTTCTACATTGGAGATAGTTCACGCTGGCTGAGGGACACCCCCCCCCATGCATGAATTTCATGCACCAAGCCTCTAGTAATTGATAAATAAGAAAATGTATATAAAACATTTCTCATGGGCAGAACTAGTAATTGGTATTTACTAAGTGTTAAAGCTAGACACAGAATAGGACAGTGTTCCTCCCTATCCTTATCACTCTCCCTACCTGGGTCCAGGCTTACATATAATGTCTTCTATTAGTTATCATTGCAGCAATTTAGACAAAGCAAAGTGCTCAAATGGACAATGACAACTCAGATTTTGTTTTGTTCATTTTCCACTGAGAAAGGAGAGAGTTAAGAAATCAGTTGCTTGGGGAAAATGTTTCTTCTCTAAACCATGAGGTTTTTGAGATCTTTTTTCAAAGACATTTCACTCTGTGTCCTTAAGATAGTTAATGAGATATGCTAATTTGGGGTAAATAGTTCTGCTATGAATTCTTGATAAGAAAACATCTGCATGGCTTTCTTTAATTTCGGAGGAAGTCAAGGTTTGAAGACAATAAGATATGATAAGGTATAAAACATTGCTTTCAAGAAAACAATTTAAAATAATTTAGCCTAACTGCCATGACTCAATAGTTGAGCACTGAGCTATGAACCAGGAGGACATGGTTTGATTAATGGTCAGGGCATATGCCAGGGTTGCAGACTCCATCCCCACTAGGGGGCATGCAGGAGGAACCTGATCAATGATACACTCATCATTGACCTTTCTATCTCCCTCTCCCTTCCTCTCTGAAATCAATAAAAATATATTAAAAAAACACAAAATAACTAATTTATTCTGAATTCAAGCTCTAGGAGAAATGATGATTACATCACATCAAGCAAAGAAAGATGACTCCTGGAGTACCAGTGAATGAGACCCAGGACATACAAAATGATTAAAATGCCATGTTGACAAATAGTTGAGTAAAGATGGAAAAGCTCATGGTTGCCTGAATTGAACCTCTGTAACACACGGAGGAGCTGTGTTTCTAATCATGTCTCATGGGCCAAAATACACTATCTTATCTTTTTTGAGTTATTTCCCTGGTATGCTTTTTCCATAATTTTAATTTCAATCTTTCTAACATTCCTAAGTGTGTCTCTTATAGACAATATGTTATTGGCTTTTTAAAAATCAATTGCCGAATTGACTTTATACTGGTGAGTTTAGCCCACTTATATTTATTGTAAAAACTATTATAGAACTTTTCTTCCATTTCTTCTTATGTTCCATTTATAGTGTTATATTTTCCTTTATTTCGACTGTGTTCATTATTTTAACTATTTATATTTTGATTCCATATACTTGATTTTTAATAGCCGTCATGTATCTGCTTTATAATATTAATATTCTCCTTTATCACTTGGAGGGTATTTACTATTCTTATTTTAAATTCCTAGTACCATTGTTTCAATAATTTTTCTTCTTTTTTAAAAAAATATTTTTTATTGATTTCAGAGAGGAAGGGAGAGGGAGATGGAAACATCAATGATGAAAGAGAATCATTGATTGGCTACACCTGTATAACCCCCAAAGGGGATCAAGTCAGCAACCCAGTCATGTCTCCTGACCCAAAATCAAACCACAACCTCCTGGTTCATAGGTTGACGCTCAACCACTAAGCTATACTTGCAGGGCCAATAATTCTTCTTCTTATGGTATATTTTATTCAGTTAGTTGTCTTCCTTTTACATTGTTGAATTCCTCAGGTGTTCGTTATTTTGGCCTTTGAGTTCTTGGTCCCATAGAGGTATCATCCAGTGGTCGGCAAACTCATTAGTCAACAGAGCCAAATATCAACAGTACAACGATTGAAATTTCTTTTGAGAGACAAATTTCTTAAACTTAAACTATATAGGTAGGTACATTGTTATTAACTTAATTAGGGTACTCCTAAGGCTTAGGAAGAGCCACACTCAAGGGGCCAAAGAGCCGCATGTGGCTCTCGAGCCACAGTTTGCCAACCACTGATATATATTGGGAAAAGGCCATATTCCAAGGCATTTGTATCTGATTTGTTGCTTTAGATGGTAGGGAATATGTCCCAAGATATAGGACCTGTCCCAACCATCACAGAATCAATATTAAACATACCTACTTGTTATCACTTCACCCCACAACCACTGTGGTTTGGGGAATAAGCAGCATTAAAAGTGGCAATCACCTTAGTCTATAACCCATGAACTCTAAAGTTTGGTGGGGGATAGGTTAAAGGAATGAATGACCTAGAATAGCTGGTCACTTTGAAAGTGTTCACATAAACATTCTGATATTAAACCACTGGCACTAGAAGATCTGGGCTGTTATTACCAATTTCTGTGTCAACAGAATAGGCAATGATTATTCCTAGGTAATGTAGAGAAGAAATAAGAGGATACAAAAGGCTCTCACTCAAACAATTCAGCCACTGTTGTACCTAGCTAATCTGTGCACCAGGCTGAAATAACCTGCACATACATATGCATGTGAATGCGCACACACACAGACACACACATACAGAGTTTTGACAACCTTTGGTCTCCCCAGTGGTTGATCATGTTTTTTTATGTTAACAGCTCCAATCGTGCTTCCCTCTTTATTTCTGTGGTTTCTCTACAAAGGCAACCCAGAGCTCTGTAAGTGCACAATGTTTTCAGAAATAAATGTTGCTATTCCCTTTTATTATTTTTTCATAAATGGTAAAATACAGCATGTACAAAAGGATACATAAAATGACTATACAGTTTAAAGAATAATGATAAAATAAACTTTGATTTATCTAATACCACCATGTGTCCCTTTCTAATTTAGCTTAATAGTTAAGAATGCAGGCTCATGCCTCAGGCTGTGTGTGTTAAATTCCCAAGCTGTACTACTTGCTATCTTCATGAACTCAGGAATATTACAAATCTGCCCTGTGCTTAATTTTTCCAACCTACAAAAAGGGGATAATAATAGAGTCACTTATCATGTAGGTTCTTTTTTCCTTTAAGTTTTAATACATAGAAAGTATCTATTCAATTAACTGGGACATAGTGTTAGCTATCATCATCATCATTATTATTATTATTATTAACATTGTTATTATTATTATGAACATTACAATCTCATTCTTTAAACAGCAAGGGTAACCAATATTCTTAATTTTGTGTTAATAATACACTATATACTTTTTTATACTTTACCAACTGCATATCTGTCCCTAAATAACATGTTGTTCCTTTTGCATGTTATTAAATTTCCCCACAATGGAATTGTATCATTTATATTTTTTCTGTCTTTCTCTGTTTCCTAAACTTCCTGCTTTTTCAGATTCATACACTTTCATACATACAGAGGTAGGGAAAAGTAGGTTTACAATTATAATACAAATAAATAATAAAATAATTAATGAAGTATAATACAAAAATAAACTGTTTTGTGTATGCACAACTGTAAACCTACTTTTGCCCGCTGCTGTAAAATGATTCCTTTATTTTCACTTCTGTCTAGTTTCTCACTCAACATCTGTTATATACTTGATTTGTTTCCTGTTTTCTGCTATTGTGAGTAATGCTATTATTCTTATACAAAATTCTAATGCAATATTGTTACATATGTCTTAGCCCTTTGGGTAAGCCCACATTCACTCTGAATCTTAGTCTTTCTTTCTACTACTATTTTTATATCTCATGTACTCTTATATAAACATTCTTGGGTATTTATATTTTATTCATTTGAATAAATTTCTCATATTCATAATGACACCTTTGAGTGTTTCTCCTCTCTATTCACTCCCATATTTAGTTGCAGAAAATGGATTCAGACCTATCTTTACTTTGAACTTTATGATTGTACTTTTCTATATTTAGGATCCATATAACACACCATCCTGCACAAGCAACACCTATTGGGCATATAAAATTAGTAGAACATCCTAAAGGATTGTCTCAAGAAGAGAGTTGTCAGAATTAGAGTTGCAGGCCCAGGGTAATAGGGTATCTGGAATTGAAAGAAGTTAATCACATAGAAAAAACTACCTTTACTCTCAATTTTGCTTCAGGCTGGTTTTATGGAGAAGTCTCCTACTAACATGGTGCCCTAACTAAATAGTGCATCCAGTTTCCTGGATTTAAACTATATCATGGGAAACTGTCACATCAAATTGTTTTCATAAGTATAGCTACATACTTCAATTCAGATTATAGAGAAAGCTACAATCTGTTGGGTGAAGAGTTGAAGGGATTAAGAAAAAAAAAACCCCTCATAAACACAGGCAACAGTATGGTGATTATCAGAGGGAAATGGGGTGGGAGGAGGTAGAAAAGGGGAAAAGGGAGATAAATGGTGATGAAAGGAGACTTAACTTGGGGTAGTGCACAAATAATACAACGTAGAGATGATGTATCATACAATTGTAACCCTGAAACCTATATAATTTTATTAACCAATGTCACCCCAATAACTTCAATTAAAATTTCAAAATCCTATCTAATAAAGAGGGAATATGCAAATTGACCATCATGCCATAACAGTCAAGATGGCTGCGCCCACAGCAGAGGCTGAGTTCCTGTAACAAGCCTTAACGAGCAATCAGCAGGGACCTGAGTCTATGCCCCTGCCTGGTGGGGCTTGACAAGGGACCTCAGGCCACGCCCCTCATCCCAGTGCCAGGCCAGAGGACCTGAGGCTGTGCCCTCCCCTGGCCTGGCAGGGCTTAACAGGGACTTCAAGGTGTGCCCCCTGCCCCAGGCTGGGGACCTGAGGTTGCACCCCCCACCTGGCGGGGCTTGATGAGGACCTCAGGCTGCAACCCCTGGCCCGGGCCAGGGGACTTCAAGGTGCATCAACTGGCTCGGGCGGGGGGAACCTTATGTCATGCCCCCCACTCCGGTGCCAGGCCAGGCGACCTGAGGCCATGCCTCCCAGACAGTGGGGTTTGATGGTGGTGGGGCCAGTTGGGTCTGGATCTAGCCCAATGGGGGTGGGGCTGGCTGGGTCTTGCACAATTTCAAGGCGCAAGCAGGTGGGCAGGGACTTGACTCTGGTTCCCATGGCATGCCCCAGACTCTGACAGGAGGAAGATTTTCATATACATTTTACTAATTTTCTTTCATCTCTGAAATTTCTATTATAGAGAAAAGGCAAATAGCAATATTAAAATATTTCCTCTAATTAATTCCCTTCTAATGTGCACGAATTTCGTGCACCAGGTCACTAGTCTCTATATATAAAATATAGACAGTGACCAGTGACCAGAATGGCAGAACGACCAGAACAACCAGAACAACCAGAACGACTGGTGGCTATGATGCACACTGTGGCAGCCAACCAGCCTGATTTTGGCCTTGATCGCCACCCCCACCCCCACCGAGCCGGCCTGGACCCTGTTTGGCCCCCAACACCCCAATCGGGGGCAGAGCTGGCCACCAACTGCCTGCGGCCCTTCCCTTCCCTGCCGGCCCTGTCTGATGGACCCACATCAGGGCAGGCCAGTCAGACCTCACCCATGCACGAATTCATGCACTGGGCCTCTAGTAAATAAATAAAATGCTACTTCAGGTGGTTGGAAAGCTGTGTTGATATATCCTAGGATTGGTTCATCTGCATTCTTTTTTCCCTCTTCAAACAGATATGTTGCTTACTTTAACCTAATATCCTGTATTACAGAAAATATTCTACTAGTAAGATTCATTCATGGAATGAGATGCTGGAAAACATAAGAGAACTGCCTTTTTTTTTCAATAGGGTTTCATCTCATTTCACATTTTCAGAGACTATGCAAGTCCATTCACTGTAACTTCTACACTTCTTTCTGCATTTTACTTATTTATTTAGTTTTAAATCTTGTCATTTGTAAGAAATATTTTTATTGGTTTCTGAGAAGAAGGGAGAGAGATAGAAATATCAATGATGAGAGAGAATCACTGATCAGCTGCCTCCTGCACATCCCCTACTGGGGATCGAGCCTGCAACATGGGCATATGCCCGTGACTGGAATAAAATCTGGGACCCTTCAGTCCATAGGCCAATGCTCTATCCACTAAGCCAGTGGTTGGCAAACTGCAGCTTGTGAGCCATATGTGGCTTTTTGGCTCCTTGAGTGTGGCTCTTCCTAAGCCTTAGGAGTACCCTAATTAAGTTAATAACAATGTACCTACCTATATAGTTTAAGTTTAAGAAATTTGTCTCTCAAAAGAAATTTCAATCGTTGTACTGTTGATATTTGGCTCTGTTGACTAATGAGTTTGCTGAGCACTGCACTAAGCCAAACCAGCTAGAGCTTTTTCTGCATTTTAGACCATCTTGTGTCCTTAGTTACTATCCTCTCTATTGCCACCTGCAGATAGAATATAAGAAAGAAGGAAAGTGGAGGCAAATAGATGCTGTAGGATTCAGAGTAATTGATTAGGATTAGACCTATCCAGTTGCAACTTGTGCCATTTCCCTTTTTTTTCTTTTCTTTTCTTTTTTTGTGGTTAATCCCCACCAGAGGACATTTTTTCCATTGATTTTTAGAGAGCAGTGGAGGGAGTGATGGAGGTGGGGGGAAGAGAGAGAGAGAAAAAAACCAATGTGAGAGAGACATCAGTTAAGTTGCCTACTGTATGCCCCCAGACCTGATCCAGGGAACATGCAAGTCAGGTATGTGTTTTTTTTTTAATATATTTTATTGATTTTTTACAGAGAGGAAGGGAGAGGGATAGAGAGTTAGAAACATCGATGAGCGAGAAACATCGATCAGCTGCTTCCTGCACACTCCCTACTGGGGATGTGCCCGCAACCAAGGTACATGCCCTTGACTGGAATCGAACCTGGGACCCTTCAGTCCACAGGCTGATGCTCTATCCACTGAGCCAAACCGGTTAGGGCAGGTATGTGTTCTTGACTGGGAATTGAATCCATGACCCTTTGGTGTGCAGGATGAGGCTTTAACCGCTGAACTAAACTATTCATGGCTCCATCTCACTTTTATCGTTATCTGTGCCAATGGTTTTCAAACTTTGTTTCAAACATACCCCAGGTCCTAGGGAGAGTACTAGAGTACAAGTAATACCTGAAAAGGGGCTCTGTAGTTTTAATTTCTAAAATAACAAAATCTTTGTATTCATTCAATAAATATATAATTGGGTACCTACTATGTGCCCAGCACAATTGTGGAGACAGTGTTAAACAAGATTAACAAGGACCTGGTTCATCTATCTACAGTAATTATTCCAAACTGATTAAAATATTGCTCATTCTTGCACAGTCATGGAAAAAAGGACACCTTTTTTAACTCAGATCATGTATGAACCAAGGGTATATTCCTGCTATGGCATTTAAATAACTAGATGTCTGATTCATAGGCCTGGAATTAGGCCAAATATTGCCCTATGTCTTGGACTAAGAATTCTTTTGTTTGCCCCTAGATCAATCTTTGGTCCTTCAATTTTCACTTAACTCTAATTAATGCTACTGAAATTTTTATCTTTGTGATGCAAAATCAAATATAGTAGGGCCCCTTTATAATATGAATATCAGCCCTATAAGCTATTCACATTCATAATTATGAATTTGGAGAGACATATTTTAACCTACTCAAGTATTATTATGTGATTTTCTTATAATGGCATTGTAATGTTGAAAGTCCAACTTTGAAACTTAAATGATTCTTTTTAAGATAGATATAAATGTCTCAAATATGTAATCCAAAACTTGTTTGGGCCATTGGCAATAAGAAATTTAGTGAAAATATTCAGTGTCTATTATGTCATTACAGTAGTGACGTGGTAAAGTAATTTTTCACTTTTATTTTTAAAAAGGAACCTGAAGATATATAGTTGTACCCTCTACTATATTAGTCAATCAGGTATCTTTCCATATGCAAAAATAATACATTGTCATTGCTGTAGCTGAAAATATTAAAATTTAAATTACATTCCACCTTGCTGTCAAGATTATATTAACCAAACTTAAATATACAAAAAAATGACAGTATAATAAAATACAGAGTATGATAAATCACTGAGCTTCTCTATTTCATATATGCGGAGAGAAGGTTGAATTAAGTACTTGAATCTTCCTGCTCAAACTTGTCTCAATATTCCAACATTTGTAAAAAAGGGAAAAAGAAAGAATTTAAATTAGCAGCAATTCTAGCATTAGGAGACATTTCTTGCTCAGGCAAAAGTTATCTTTACAATAGGTCTAAAATCAATTGATTTAAAATGTATGTTCACCATGGACCTAATAGGGGAAAAAATTGGGTGTGTACTGAAGAATTTAATTGAACAACTGTTATAAGAGCTGAATTACCAGAGTCACACTGATTAAGGAACTGGAATTGGATCTAGATGTTAGGAGGTACATATCATCCTTCTCCTCCAAAACAAGAAGTATAGAAGCACCTACTTCTTTTTAACTCATAGTCATAATGGGAAACTTATAGTACATCATGGCAAATAAACAAATAACTTCTATGAAACTTGGTAAATTGGTACTGTTCCTCAACAGCCACATAAAATATCAGCTTAATGTATAATAAGGCATAATACTTTCCTAAATATATTGATACTATATTTATGGGACACCTACTATATGAATGGTACTGACTTACTTGCCATGAAAACAGAGAAAAAATACTGATAATACTACCATCATCAGAACTGTTATCATCTCATACAGTGCTTACAATGGGCAGTCACTCTACTAGGTGGATATGCAAAATCTTTTATCTAATCCTCACAGCAGGCCTATGAGATAGGAATAATTATTACCACCATTTCAATAATGAGTCATGGGAGCTGGCTATATATAAAGTAAATAGTAAATTTGAGATTCAAACTCAGGCAATCTGATTCAGAGTCTACACTCTCATGAAAAGGATAGTCCAATTGGAGGAGACAGACAATAATAAAAAAATTCATTAATTAGAAAGACAGTTTCAGCTAACAATAATAGTTATAAAGAAAAGAAAACAATATAAAAAGAAAAGAAAACAGGACAATGAGTTAAAGAGTGGTATGGGAAATAGTATTAGATAGGCTGGTGAGAAAAGATATACATTGCATTTAACAAATACTGAGCACCACAATGTGTCAATAACTCATTTAAGCCTTAGAGATCCATGGTGAAGAACCAAAGTTTCTATCCCCATGAAGTTTGAATATGGGTAGAAGAGACAGCTCAAAACAATTCCCCAAATGAACATACGGTTATAAATTATATTCACAATTTTGTAAGTTTTACAAAGGAAACACAAGGAGCTGATTTAGATGGAGAGGAAGTGGTCAAGGAAAGCTTCTCTAAAAAGAAGCCACTTAAGATACATCCTGAAGAATTAATGAGTTCACCATATGAGGAGGAGAACATTCCACAGTAAGGGAAAAGCATATGTGAAGTCGCTAAGGTATGACTGAGTGTGATGATTTCAAGAAACTGGAAGAAAGCCATTAATATTAGATCATAGAAATTGAGGAAGGAATAGTGAGAGGTGTCAAAAAACCAAGAGGCTACAGTGGGGAATTGGAAGGAGCATATTTAAAAGTAGTGAGGCAGACCAGCCAGCATGACTCAGTGGTTGAGCATGGTCCTATGAACCAGGAAATCACAGTTAAATTCCAGGTCAAGGCACATGTGGGCTCGATTCTCAGTGTGGGGTGTGCAGAAGGCAGCCGACTGATGATTGTCTCTCATCATTAATGTTTCTATCTCTTTCTCCCTCTCCTTTCCTCTCTAATCTAATAAAAGACAAACATGCAAATTGACCGTACCTTCTCTACACCTTAAGCCATGCCCACCAGCCAATCA
>NW_006292442.1:604055-613871 GCF_000327345.1 Myotis davidii
CATGCGCCAGACCTCTATCCTATATAATAAAAGGGTAATATGCAAATTGACCCTAACAGCAGAAAGACTGGGAATGACTGGTCACTATGACACACACTGGTCACCGGGGGCAGACGCTCAATGCAGGAGCTGCCCCCTGGTGGTCAGGGAGCTCCCACATGGAGGAGCTCTGCTCAGGCACAAGCGAGGCTGATGGCTGCCAGTACAGCGGTGGTGGTTGGAGACTCTCCTGCCTTCTCAGCAGCACTAAGGATGTCCAACTGCAGCTTAGGCCTGCTCCCCACTGGCAAGTGGACATCCCCGAGGGCTCCTGGGCTGCCAGAGGGATGTCTGATTGCCAGCTTAGGCCCAATCCCCCAGGGAGCAGGCCTAAGCCAGCAGTTGGTCATCCCCTGAGGTGTCCTAGACTGTCAGAGGGCACAGGCCGGGCTGAGGGAACTCCCGCCCCGAGGATTACTTATATGTTTAAGTAATGTGTCAGTCACTCCATAACAGCAATTATAAGAGGTTCAAAAAAAGGGAACTCTAGTAATCCTGAGAACGGAGTAAAAAGACAAAGGCTTAAGGGCAGGGAATGTTTTATTAACTACTATATTTCCAGTGCTTGGTATATAGTAGATACTCAGTGATAGTTTGAAGAAGTGAGCTAAACTGAACAAATCTGGAGAATGTGAATGTACAATTATTCACAAGAAGGAAATATAAGGCCTAGGGAGATTCACCTCCGCATATTAAATCATGAACGAAGTTGGTCCTGCCACATGTTTTCTAGGTTTCAAGTGCATAAAGAATCACCTGGGGATCTTATTAAAAATGCAGATTCCCATTCAGTAGTTTGGGAAGGAGGGCCTTTGATTTTGCAGTTCTAATAAGCTCCCAAGTGATGCTGATGTTGTTAATCCCCTGACCACACTATGAGCAGCATTTAACAAAGACCTGGGAGATTCATATGCACATTAAAGTTTCAGAATCACTGGTCTCAATGACCTCTAATTAGGCTCTTTTTCAACCCTTAGATTTGACAATTCTAATAAGTACTTTCAGGACAAATTTAAAAGATTATGATTAATGCCTTTGCCAGCTGTCACTCCTCTGCATAAAATCAGCCATAGATGTCTGGGACTAAGGCAGACATCTCTCTTCCACCTCTGGGACTAAGCAAAGTAGTTCACCTCTGAGACTAAAGAAAATAATCTATTTTCTGTTTTATACCATGGACTACTCTGGAGGATCTTATCTTTTGGTTACTTTATTTCCCTTCAGGACTGCCTGGAAGTTAACCTAAAATTAGTTTTTCTATTCATAAAGTTTATCTAAAAAATAGTGCCCTGGCTAGTTGGTCAGAGCATGGTCCGATGCACCAAAGGTTGCCAGTTCCATTCTGGGCAGGGTATGTATGTTAGGCAACCAATCAATGTTTCTCTCTCCCACTCTCTCTCTAAAAATCAAAAAACATATCCTTGGGTGAGGATCTAAAAAAAAAGAGTTCCTCCTAGGTTAGAATGACATTTTATGTGTTTGTGTTATTTTTATGTGTGTATTGGGGAGTTAGCAAGAGTGCTTTCAAGAATATACAGTGTAGTCCAAAGTAATATCTAGCTAAGACCCTCTTTGGCCTGGTCTGTTAGCAACATTAGCTATCAGTTCATATCTACCATATCCCTTCCAGGGAAAGTCCACAGCCTGGCAGGTAAACAGACTCTCTCTCCTAACTTGCATATTGTCAAGCTCTTAACATAGCTACCTTTTCAGTGTCTGTTTCCTAAAGGGAGACATCCAGAACAGTGATTCTCCAACTTTGTAGTACATTAGAATTCCAGGAATCATTTTTAAACATACCAATACCCAGAACACTCCCAAAACATCAGAATCTCAGGGAGCAATGCTGCCCAGACAACAGTACATTTTAAAGGTCTCCAGGTGATCCCAGTATGTGCGCAGACAAGATTGAGAATCATTGGTGAGTGATTTATTCCTTCCCTAAAAAAATGCCTGTACCTTGTAACTGTGGCTATTTAGAAACAAAGCTCTCAGATGCATTTGTATTGCATCCATGGTAATTGTAATGGGGAAGAAGCAGGGAAAGGAGAGAGCCTCAGACCAGTGGTTCTCAGCTGGGGGTAACTTTGTCCCCCAGGGACATGTGGCGATACCTGGACACATTTTTGTTTACTACAGTTGGATAGGTGAAGGATGCTGCTGGCATCTTATTGAATTGAGTTCAGGATGCTGATAAACATTGGCCTAAAATATCAACAGTGTCACAACTGAAAAACCCTGCCTTAGATAAGACACAACCCAGTACTGCCCCCAGATCCCACCTCATGCACATTTTCCAACCTGACATAAAATTAGTGTCTGACTTGATTGGAATGGCCAAAACCTATCCAAATGGTCCTCTTGAGTTGACATCAATATGTTCAATATAAACTTACTGCAAGCCATTTCTTGTGTGTGTGTGTGTGTGTGTGTGTGTGTGTGTGTGTGTGTGTGTGTGTGTTATACATGGTAGGGCAAAACTAGATTTACAGTTATTCCAATAGAAAGTAACACAATAAAAATAATGGTACAAGAAGAAAGTGTATGTCTCATTTTCACAACAATAAACCTATTTTTGCACCACACTGTACTATATATATTTAGGGTGTCCCAAAAACGTATACACACCTTAACAGATGATAGCTCAGTTTTGAAAAGAAAATGTATTTTAATAACCACTGCCTTCGTAATTATTCAAAGTGCATATATACATTTTGGGGGACACCCTATATTAGTGGTTTGGGTAGAACAGCATAGCAGTGGCACTTAGAATAGGCAGGAGAATCTGCCACTGATCTGAGATATCATTTCTATTAACAAAATGGAGTTCATGGAAAGATGAGTGGTTCTCCTCTCTAATTCCTTCTCATTTCTTTGTTGAAATTGTAGTGGCACATTATATAACTCCCACCAGGCTGCAAATAAGCTACACTATAAAAAGTGATGGATGTGAGCACATGAGCTGTCATGTAATAAAGATAAAGATTTCTTCCTCTGAGAATATATAGCTTTATAGAGAGACACAGTCTGCCTGAACTCATGCAATTATTATGAACTTTCTGTGATAGAAAACAGGCCTGTTATCAGCTTTATAAATGAGTGCCAGGTAGTTACTAATAACGAATGCACATTGCATGCAGAAAACTCTCTTGAGGCATGGTTCCTGGAATCAGATATTCAGTATTAATTACCATGGAAATTTTCTTAAGTGGGAAATGGAAAATTACAGGCTCAAACATCTAAAAATATTAGCATTGTGTGTACATGGCTCACTTAGATGGAGACATGGTCACTGCGGCATTGTGTAGTCATTATGCTCCCAGCAAAAGTCCTCCCTAAATGCCTCAGTAACTCCCACCTGGATGTGGTGGGTGTGGAGGGGGTAACCACAGAGAAAAGAACAAGACTGAGGAGCACAGGAAGGGGTAAGGGAGGTCAAACTTGCACATTGCTTATCACAGTTTTACCAAGGGCCGGCCCTAAATATAGCTTATAGTTAACATTTATTTAATTATTTCTATGTGCCATTAACTGCGCACAGTACTTTGCCTGCATGATCTCACAATGACTTTGAGAGAAAGGGATTATTATCTCATTTTACCAATAAAGGAAACAGAAGTTTGGAACTTTGGAAACATTATTTGCCCAAGATCATAAAATTATAGAGTGATGGTTCGGTTACTTTAACCTAAGTGGATCTGACTCCAAAACCCATGTGCATAACAACTGTGCTATACTGGTACTATTAAAAAAAATGTAAGAAATGCTTGGGAATCACAGAACTGACAAGGTGGAAGGAAACTACAAGAGCAAATAATCCCCCTTTTTCAATAGAAAGAAACCAGTTCCCAGAGGGATAGGATGATTTGGCTAGGGACACATAGCTCCTACTTAATTACTTCTATCATGTTATTCTCAATTAAGTGTATGTTCCTTGGAACAATTCAGTATCAGACCCTACCCACTGTAGGAAGGCCAGCAGCCCTGAACTAGGTACTAAAAGAGAGAGAGGAAACAAAGATCACATTATATGCAGTGTCAAGGAGCTTTCAATATAATTTGGAACAAAGGAAAATCTTCATGTTTTGGTGATTGTATAATACTCTTAAATAAGATATGTCGTATAACATAAGCTGTGTTTATAAGCACAGAAAGAAAATGGAAGAATACTATGATCAGAGACAAAGGAGAGAAAGAGGCTTCCAACAAGAGGTAGGTGCATTCTCTTCACTTGAGGCCTCTTGGTGATAACAGGAAAGACTTTGCCATACCCAAAGCCACCTGCTGATATGTAAGGTTCAGCATTAAAAATGTTGGGGAGACATGGTGGGTCCTACTTATTCATTAACAGGCTTCACATTCTAGGATAAATCATTTTAACTCCATGTATTGGTTTCTTTGTAGTAAAACAAGTTCATCTTACTTAACTAACCATATAAGGGCACTGACAGGATTATAAATAAATATTTGCACAGTACTTAAAACAGCATGAACCAAAGTTGCATTCAACATAAAAAGTTCTATAATTATATAGAGGTAACTGTTTTTATAAAAGTTTTGATGAATCCATTTTTTAAATTATACAATATCACTGCAGGATGTTAATGTTACTTTTTTTTTTCCAACTGAAAAATTCAATAAAAGGTGTTTATTGCTTTTCTACTATGAAAAGTTTGCATAGCTCTCACTAAAAGTAGATCTCATAATTTACAAATGGTTGATTAACCAGTTTTGATGAGCTTATAACTCCAGATTCTATGTGTGAATTTTTACATAATGTCCTACCTCCACTGTGCAAACTATATACACAGTGGAATCAGAAGGAAATGGAAAACTTGAAAATGACTTTGTTAGGAAAGCAGAAATGTGGATACAGGTTACAGACTGTACTTTAGACAAAACCTTTCCTTGAATTTGCAAGGGCATAGTAATTTTTAAACTGAAAACAGGAAAGGAATTCAGAAAGATCTAGAATTTCCCAGGGTTGTGGGGTTAATATTCCTAGTTGTCTTCTACAGGGAAGCCCCTGGTCTTCTCTCAAACCAGGGGGAGAGGACATCCAACCACTCAGCAGGCTGACAGCAGCAAACAGAAAGTGACAATTGGGATACAAGGGTCTAGGGAGGTTAGGAGGCTCTACTATGATCAGAAAAGGTCATAGCTATGAAATGGTTAAGGTGAACATACTACTTTATTGGGAGTATGCCATTTAAGTTTAAGTGGAATTAAGAAAAAATAAAGTCAATAACCCTCATCAGTAGTCTAGGGTATGTATGATTCCTTAGGAGTCCATGAAGCCTAATCTTTTTTTTTTTAAGATTATTTTTTTATATATTTTATTGATTTTTTACAGAGAGGAAGGGAGAGAGATAGAGAGTCAGAACAGCTGCCTCCTGCACATCTCCCACTGGGGATGTGCCCGCAACCCAGGTACATGCCCTTGACTGGAATCGAACCCGGGACCTTTCAGTCCACAGGCCGACGCTCTAGCCACTGAGCCAAACCGGTTTTGGCCATGAAGCCTAATCTTATCCTTACAGTGCGGCTATAAAAAAGAAAAGTTAGCATTTAGGTACATATCAAAAGAAAACTATGAGAAGTAATATTTTATTTTATTTTTTTAATATATTTTTATTGATTTCAGAGAGAGAAAAGGAGGAGAAGAGAGAAATAGAAACATCAATGATGAAAGAGAATCAGTGACTTGCTGTCTCCTGCAAATCCTATACTGGAGATCAAGTCCACAACCCGGAATCAAATCGTGACCTCTTGGTTCATAGCTTGATGCTCAACCACTGTGCCACGCCAGCCAGGTGGCATAGTTTAGTTTAGACAAGTAGTTCTATACCATGAGGAAACTAAGGCCATCAAAAATGAGAACTAAGGTTAAATTACAACAGAAAGAAAAGTCACAGTTTGATTGCTTCTTAAGAAAGGCATGTCTTCAACTAAGCAATACAAGACTACACACAAATGCAAAGGGACAGAGATGTATGAGAGATCAAAGTGAAAGGACAGCAGCAGCTACAACAACAACAGCTGTAGTTAAAAGAGTATTCTTGATATATTTCAAAGTGGACTAAATAAGTACAAAGGGAGCTTGAGAGGCCCCTTATAGTGAACAGACTTCTAGAACCATTATCTTCAGATGCTAGATTCAAAGAACACCTCTAAGATCAATAGAGACACATTCAGTTTAGTAGAGACTTAGCTTTAAAAGAAGCCCCACTGAGCAAAGAAGGTTCATTCAATAAAAGGTGCTGACACCATTGGCTGACTATTTGTTGGAAACTATGAAGTCAGTTCTATACATCAAGTCTCGCACCAAAATTATTTCCAGATGAATTTAAAAGTGAATCATAAAAATTAGCTTGACTGGGATGGCTCAGTGGTTGTGTCGACCTATTTACCAGAAGGTCATGATCAGGGCACATGTCCAGGTTGCGGGCTCCATCCCCATTGTGGGGCGTGCAAGAGGCAACCGGTCAATGATTCTCTCTCATCATCGACATATCTGTTTCACTCTCCCTATCCCTTCTGCTCTGAAATTAATTTTAAAAAACTAAACCATAAAAGGGCTTGAAGGAAACATGAGTAACTAGTTTTCTGTTTTCTTGATGCAGAAAATCTTGCTAAGCATAAAAGCAAAGAGAGAAATAAAAAGGAAAATGATATATATTTAAATACATATAATTTTGGACCAAACTGGGAGGCATTTCCAATATAGATTACAAATGGCTAATTGTCCTTGATATATGCAGAACTTTAAAAAATCAATAAGAAAGTGATAAATAGTTACAGTAGCATAATGAACTAAATTAAGGATTGGCAAACTATGGTCCATGAGACAAATCTGGCCTAATGCCTGTTGTTTTAAGTAAAATTTTATTGGAACAGAGCCATGCCTATTCACTTATGCATTGCGTAATGGTTGCTTTTGCACTACAATGGCAGAGTTGAGTAGCTGTGATAGAGAGCATTTAGCCACAAAGTCTAAAATGTCCTTTACAACAAAAGTTTGCCAATGACTGAACTAAAGAGATGAATGGAGAATGACAGAAGAGGAAAGGCAAGTGGCCAATCTATTTATAAATATACGTTGTTTGATATACTAATAATAAAAAAATGCAAATCACAGAAATAAGACACCAGGGTCCACCTATCTAACTGGCAGTATTGGCAAAGTTTATGGAAAAGGTGTGTTGTCAACTACCATTGGGTAGAATTTAAATAGGTAAACTCTTTCTTGTAGATATTGTGACATTAATACAAAAGGCTTTGAAAATAATCATAACCCTTGGGCAGAGGAATTCCAGTGCTAGGATCTTGTCCTGATGAATGAATGACATGCACAAATAAATACACATATATTCCTATAAACATTAATATGAGTGCAAAAGTGAAAACAATTATATTTTACAACAATATTTTAATGACTTGGAAAATATGAACAATTAAATTTTGAGTGGAACAAAAAATGTCCAGAGTTGGGGTAGGGGGCGGGGACCAGCTTGATCTCAAACCTTGTGTTCTGCTGTAATTCAGACATATCTAGTTTCAACTGAAAACTAGTGGGGTGAACCCACCAGAAATATATTGCATGTAAGACTGAGGAACCTCCTTAAACAGAATTTATCTTAAGGGAAGAGGAAGTTACACAGAACAAGTCTCACCAAGAATGACAACTTGACCTAAAAAAAGGCCATTTTCATAGGAGACCTCTGAGTCTCCTTCCCTCAACCATAAAATGGGAACAATAACACTGTCCTTGTTTCACTCACTGGTTTATGAGTCTCAATTGAAATGTTATATGTTAATGCCCAGCCTGCATGGCTCAGTGGTTGAACGCCAACCTATGAACCAGAAAGTCACTATTTGATTCCATGTCAGGGCACAGGCCCGGGTTGAGGGCTTGACCCCTCCAGTTTGCGGTGTGCAGCAAGCAGATGATAAATGATTATCTCTCATCACTGATGTTCCTCTCTCTTCCTCTCTGAAATCAATAAAAATATGTTTAAAATGTTTTATTTTAAAATGCTCTGAGACTGCCCAGTATGTTCCAAATACTATCTTGGTCTTATAAGTTTAGGTGATCAGGGCCAATTCCTCAGGCACTTAGCTTATGAGATGGATTTGTTTATCATTAACTGCTGGTGTTTTCTTCCTCCATGGCAAATACTAGTGCAGTTAGTTTAACTGAGATGAAGGCTTTTGATACTGTTTCAAGTGGGATAGGCGTTCCTCACAAGGGGCTTAGTTTTTAATTTTCAATAAGGTTGAAAGGCAAATATCTAAGAACGGTAGGGCTTCTGATGTAGCTCAGTTAATGTTGCAGTGTTTTATTAACTCCATTTGCTATAATACTGCTTTTATTAATATAGTCATCTCCTTGACTCATGCTATCACACCAGCCACATGTGCATCTGTTTAAAATTAACTTCTACAATCATTTTATTTTCACAGGAGCTCTACATATTTTTTTTTCTTTTATGCTTAATTGGGCTACATATTTCCCACTGCTACCACTCTCTCCCACTTACCTCGGTGCAGAATGCAAACATCTTGATGCTTTGCTTTATTAGAAGAGTTGGGGAGGCAGTAATGAAAATAATTTAGCTCTCGCTGTTAAATTATTAGTTTATCCAGAATATACCTTTTGAAAGCTGTCTGATGTCAAAGTGATGGAGAAAAATATAGATGATTCTTTCTTGCTTCTAGGTCACCATTATTCTTATTATTACACATGCTTCAAATGTGAGGAATATTCCATTCTAAAATTACCTATATTCTCTCAAAATCATGCTATTTTTTCCCCTTGCCTCTCATTTTCCACTGCTATAACTTTAATCCAGTGGTTCTAAAATTTCAACATGCATTAGAATATCATGGAAGGATTGTTAAAACACAGATAACTGTGCTCCATCCCCAGAATTTCTGATTTCAGTAGTTCTGGGATGAGGCCCAAGAATATGCATGTTTAAGTAAGCCCAGGTGGTATTGATGTAGTCTGGGGATCAAACTTTGGGAACACTGTCATAATCCATTCTTTCTCAATCACTGTAATAGCCATATAGTATTTATTCTTCCTGCAATCTTCTTTGCATGCTTACTCCATACAGAAGAGAATAGTGTGCACAAAACAGAGTCTGGAGTCAGGTTGAGCTTGGTTTGAATCTTTTCTTACTATGTGATCTTGGACAAATTACTTAATATCTCTCAACCTCAATTTTATCTAAAATTCTGGATAATGATAGAAAATATTTCATAACATCATTATGAAGATTAAATGAGATAATTAATATGAAAACACTCAGCACAATGCTTGCCAGATTATAAGAGGTGAGTAAATCATAGCTATTATCACTATTTTTTTAAAAAAGTAGTCTTAAAACATTTCTATATTAATAGCTCTAGAATAGTCAAGACCTGAGAATGGTTTTGATCAAGTAAGGGTACTGAAAACATCCTATCTAATAAAAGAGAAACATGGTAATTAGCATACATCCGCTACCCTTCCCATTGGCTAATCAGCAAGATATGCAAATTAACTGCCAGCCAAGATGGCGGCCAGCAGCCAGGCAGCTTGAAACTAACATGAGGCTTGCTTGCTTCAGTGACAGAGGAAACCAATGTTCCCCGCCTGCCCTGCAGGCCTCTGAGCCTGCAGTTTGAAACATTTTAACAAATACAGAAGCTAAAAAAAAAACCCAGAAACCTGCTTTCAGTGAGCTGGGATCTCAGAGCTGGAGTCAGAGCTGGAGTTATACATTGTTTCAA
>NW_006292442.1:615081-615827 GCF_000327345.1 Myotis davidii
CACCCCAACTCCCCAATTGGCCCTGCTCTGAGCCCGACCAGGGGCTGCACCTAGGGATTGGGCCTGCCCTCTGCCACCCGGGAGCAGTCTTAAGCCAGCAGGTCGTTATCTCCTGAGGGGTCCCAAACTGCGAGAGGGCATAGGCCGGGCTCAGGGACCCCCTTCCCCCCCTCCCCGAGTGCATAAATTTTTGTGCACCGGGCCTCTAGTTTATATATGTAAAAGGCTAATATGCTAAGTGTCCAACCCTCTGACTGGTCGCTATGATGCACACTGACCACCAGGGGGCAGACGCTCAATGCAGGAGCTGCAGAGATGCACACCTGCCATTTACAGAGAAATGGCACCAAGGACTTGACACCACAAAACAACAATCAGCTTCCCACAAGTGGGACACAGGCCCCACCACCACCCCGGAGCGACACCCCACCGAATCACAGCTGATACTGCCGAGACCCTGTGGCACAAAATGTGGCTCACAGCCCAGCCCAGCCCAGAAACAGTGGCTGTGGGCATCATCCTCTCCCTAGGGACTAGACTAGTTGGAATTTCTTCAACCCAGGAACATGACTTGCTTTATAGCCAGGTGCAAACATTTTACACTTTAACCAAATATCTGTGAAGTCTTTTCCCATGCCTCATCTCATTTGATCCTCACAGAAGTCCAGGAGTAGGTAGATATGAGACTCAGTGGAATCCTATTTTGTCTTCATTAGCTGGAAGACGGAGATTTAGAAAGCTTAGAA
>NW_006292442.1:615991-627443 GCF_000327345.1 Myotis davidii
TAATCAAACATTGCTGCAGTTAAATATTTTACCCTTTGTTCTCCCTGAATGATCTACAATAATAATCAGCTTCATGTTGATATTTACTGCTGTGTTGCTGACAATTACCTGAAAGAGAAATTTGGGTGCTTCACCGGGCTGGAAAAAGTTTACCTACATCAGAAATCAGGTCTAATTAAGCAAGTTTATTCCATTTATATAAAAGGCTAAGTTGACTAGTGCATGTGCAATACATATAAAGCTCTCATGAGTGCCAGTCACACGCATGTGTTTTTGATCTGTCATTGTGGAACATGAATTTGATTGACACTTCTATTATAGAGAAAGGATGAATAAAGATATTAAAATATTTCTAATAATTAATTTCCTTTCAATGTGCATGAATTCATGCACCGAGCCACTAGTATCCTAATCCTAATAAAATAATAGACCAGCACAAAGATGTATGTGTATACATGCATATTGTGAAGTTAGGTATAATAGTACAAGCTGGAAATGCATGCCCAGTGATCCTAGAGTTGTCAAATAACTTATGGAATGCTAGTAACAAAGAAATGTTATACAACCATTAACAAAGGCAAGTAGAGTAGTAAAGTAGCTAGTATGCAAGCAAGACTTTGAGCAAGGCTGTCTGTATTCAAAACACCAGCTGCCCTACTTGCAAGTTCTGTGATCCTGGGTAAATTTAAATGAACTCAAGTTCACTTGCTGCTACTATCTCCTGACTTTAATGTTCCATTTTGTTCCTGAAACCAAATAATTACCTTGTGTTACATTCCCAGTGACATGACCTTTACTGTATTTAATTACAGAGCCCTGTCCTTGCCCCTTCACCCCATTAGCCCATGATTTCTGGCACCCATTTTGATCTTGGAAGTCCTTCCCTTTCCAGATTCGAGTCTGGTTCTTCATCCCTACATTTGTTATCCATTGCTGTGCAGCAAATTACCACAAAGTTAGCAGCTTAAAACAACACAAATTACTATATTATTACTAAAGTATAGTTTCCATGGGTCAGGAATCCACACACAGTTTACTTGGTAGACATACACGCACACATATTATTTGCCTGAATTAGTTATTAGATTTATTTATTTATTTAGAATAATCTTTGAGCCAGTGTAGTGAACATCTTGCTCCTCAAAAACTGTTCACCTTAGGGTTTTAATATAATTAATGATCCTTGATAAACCAATTATTAAATTAATGGTTGTAAAGCAAAATTTAAAAAAATTTATTTTTCTTCTACATTTATGAGTAGTTATTACTCTACATTAAAAAAAATGTTCTCTTCTCCCCCACACTACCTTTTTTTGTGTGTGCATGTGAATATTCCTAACAAGTCATAGATTTTTAAATTTAATGTATAAGTCATTGCCATCATTGTTTGGGGTGAAATTCCCTCCACATTTGTCCACTAACAGTATTATCATGCTGGCTTCTATATTCTTCTGTCATATCACCTGCATTTTTTAGCACTTTCTTACTTTCAGCCATGAGATGTTTTGCCAAGTTCACCTTGTACTTTGCCTGAAATTAGCTATTTCTCTGACGATCACTGACTTCTAGTGGCATGTGATATTTGGAAATGAAGATCTAACTGCTAATTTTACTCATTGCTTCTTGAGGGCATCCCCCATTATTACTTTCTAGATTTCCCTGGTACCAGCTATGCTTTTGTGTTCACACCTGTAATTGCTCACTACACTCACTAGGAAAAAAAAAAAAAAGCCCTGGCTAAAATGCCTAGGGGAGAAAGGGCAGCAACAGTCCCTATTTTACTCTGGGATCCCTAATAATCAAGGTAATGATAACTCTACCTTAATTCTCCCAGGAATTGTGAACCCAGTAATGGAAGAACCAGACGGAAGAAGATAAGAGAGATAGAAAGAGAGAGGGAGGAGGAAGAAGAGAGGAAAAAAGATTTATAAATGTGGACTTAAAAATGTCTCTGTTTTCAAACAGCATCCCTATCTACAGTGTCTCCTAGGTGATCTCACCTTGGCTACCTGGATCTACTATATCTTCAGTCCTGTCCTCTCCCCAGTAATTCAGACTTGTGTGTCTAACTGCCTCTTCCCCATCACTATTTAAGTATGTAATAGGCATCATCTGGAACAAAACATTCCCCCATCTCCTGCCATCTCCATCACAGTAAACATAACAATCTTTCATTTGTTGTTCAAGCTCTACACCTAGGAATCATCCCCAATTAATCTCTTTCCCCCACCTCCCATATCCAATCCAACATGGTTTTGAGCAGCCCTATTTCTTAATATAACTGAAATAAAAACACTTAACTCTCTCTATTGTAAACTTCTCTTTCAAGAATTCAAATACAATAATTGTGATCCAAAATTATATTACCATCATCTTTGACCTGGAATTCTGCTGTTGCCCCATAACAAGACTTCTAGTTTCCACTTGTGTTCACCTAAAGTCCATCAGCCACATAAAAGATAGGATAATAATTTAATAATGTAAATTGGACATCTTTCTCTGACTTAACATCCCCCAATAGCTTTCCATTCACATTACAATAAAACTCAAATTGCTTAAAATAGCTTATATGTCTTCATCTTTCCCCTTACCTACTTGCTTAGTACAATCCAGCCACGCTGGTTTCTTTGATTCCTTAAGTGTGTCTATGTCTTTCCATATCAGAGGGTCTTGCTGTTTCCTTTAACTCTAGCTCCATTTCTCAGCAGGGCTGGTTTATACTTAACATTTATGCCTTAGTTTAAACTTCACCTTTTCAGCGAGGCCTGGAACATTATCCAATAAGTCTATCTCATCTGCCCGTATATTTTCATCACAGCTCTTTTCACAATCTGTAATTATCCTATTAGTTTACCTTTTTATTATCTGATCTCCCCACCACGATACAAGGTCCACCAGAACAGAATCTTTGTTTGCCTCTCCTCTGTTCTATTCCCAGCACTTAAAAGAGTGTCTTTTATATTAAAGGTTTCAAGTAAAAAATGCTGAATAAATATATGGGAAAACTAAATAAAAATAAATATGAGAGGGTTGGAGTGGATTGAAAAACCTCTGCTGGGTAGATATTTTGTAAATTATATTGTCAGTTCAGCTATCCAAAATTTCTCACAGTTATCCTTTATTTTCAAATCTATGGGCAATTTGCAATTTCTACAGTATTACATGAAAGAAAGAATGCCATGACATATGTGTCGGAATTTACACAGTTGGCACTATGTAATATTATATTCATGACAGGTATAAATACATTCTTCACCTCTTTGTGAAGTTGGGGAAACTTCTACTCTATTTTTTTTCTTCACTATATAAACAGGGCATGGTAGGTGACAAAAGCAGGTGGCAGGGGCTATTATGGTGAAGATGCTTAGAGTCACATGGACCTCTGGCCACCTGTTCCCATAATCCATCATATGATGCTTGTGTCTATAACCTAGTATCCAGTACATTCCTACACTATAACCATGAGCCCCACTCTCCTTTTGAGAGCTATTAATTTTATGACTAACAATTAGCCAATCTGTTTGGGGAAAGACTACCATGTGACTATTCTTTCAAATTCATCCAGCATATGCTTAGGAGCACCTTCCAAAATAAATTTACCCCAATGAAAAATAAGGAACAGAAGAAACAGAGAGAAAAGATTAACAACACATTTCTTAGATTTTAAGACCCATCATTCACACTTGAGGATAAATAGAAACATCACCACAGGAAATGTATGTAGTAGGGACTTCAGTATTTTTTATATTGATAGAGATTTATATCTCCTTTAAATGCCACTTATTCTGAACAATTATTTTCTAAAACTTCATTCAAAGCTACTAATTTGCATAGCCATGTTTCCAATCTGTCTGCTTTGCTTCAAGATCTGTGCTGTTTCAATTATATTATATTACCTCAATAAAGGCTAGCAGAATATCTGTATGGTAAAAAAAATAAAATAAAATTGTGAGAAAAAGTGGATTTTAACTTTCTAAGACAAATCTTTCCTTTCCTCAGGATTTTCCAAAAATGAGACATACACTATCACCTGTGCATCTTGGAACAACTTGCCCATTGATTGGCTCTGAACTTGTCAAACCTCCTCCACAAAACATTTACCATAACCAATTGTTTACTGATTCCCCGCTGAATGTCAAGAGTTTAGAACAGTAAAGTAAGTCAGACTTTCTACTAAAGAGAACAGTACATAGCTCCACATTAGAAAGAGATTGTTTCAGACTGATCCAGAAGAATTTAGTTGCTGAAGTAGCACAAAGACCTTGCTAAGGTTTTTGTTCCTGTAAGAATAGCATGGCCCCAAGGATAGGTTTCAGTGAGACTATGGAGGACACTGCAGTTTCTCTAAAAATATGTTTTATAGTCTTATAATTTTCCACCCTTCACAAAAAATTTATTTCTAGCTGAAACTTGATGTCATTCTTTTTTGGCTAGTACATGAAGATTTGGGAAATGGGTGAAATAAATTTATTGAGTTGTTAAAAATATATGATCCAGGTCTTGTATCGTTTTTACCTCCCTGACTCATAAACACACTTGCTGTCTTTCATGCTTCCTTTCTGTCAATTCCTTGACAGGCATAGTGGAATTCCCTTACCCTGTCTTCCCAAACAAAACAAAAATGAACAAAATAATATTTTGATGTAGAATCTCAGCATTTCAAGTGAAGGTAAACTATTTTCTATTTATAATGCACTTTGAGCTCTATTCGTAGGTACAGGGGAGTGTGGACTAAAATGGTACTGCGTAGTAGATCAATGGTGAGGGAAGAATGAGGGTGGGCATTCCTCCAAGCCAGTGGGGAAATTTAAAGAGCAAAGACCTCATCCCTAATTCCTGAATCAACACTCATCCTATTACATGTTGATTGAGGTTAAAATACGAAGGTCAGGGGTAAATATATTAGCAGTCTAACCATTCTAAACAAACGACATCTGTCAAAATTCTGAAGTAGGGTTTTCCCTCCTTTCTTCCACAACCAAACCATTTGATTATTGAACTGTAATTTCCTAGAGAACTGTACAAGTTCCTTCATTAGCAATAGGTCTGAATAGTTTGGCAGAAACATTACAAACCATTGAAATGCTATCATTTTGTACATGGAGAAAATACTGAAATTTGGCATTGTTTTGGCGGAACTAGAAAATCTAGAAAGGCTAAGTATTGTAACTACAAAGAAAGCAAATGCTGTTGCATTACTTCAGCCAGATAACCAAATAAAAATTGAATTCTTGTACCCCCACTCCTTCCAGGTACCTTGTAAACTGCCCAGGCTGGCTGATTCCTCTTCATCATTTTTGTTCAAGGGCTCTGGTTTGAGTCTACAACAGCCAGATATAGAAATGGGTGGCTGACACCAAAGGGAAAGGTAGTAATAGGGTTTGTTTGCAAACTATATATATCCTATATTTTGAAAGAATAACACTTTCATATGGGGGTAGAGAGTAAGACTTAGATTTTATGTTTGCAATTATAAATCTTCCATCCTAAATTGTGGCACTTGTTGAACTTTAATTCCAGAAATAAAAAATAAAAATAAAAAATTAAGAATATATTTGTTGACCTTTAAAGAGATAAAAATGAAGCATTTTAAAATGGCCAGTAGTTTGGCACATTGTGAATGGAAATATCTAGAATGTGATTTATTTATATTAGGTATCTTGAAATGTATTTTTTTCAGATCAAATTTGTACAGATACAATAAAATATAATTATAAGTGTTCTTGGGTTTTGAGACACAATGGCATCTACTCATCCCGCCTCCCTGTCACACTGGCTTCTTCTACTCAGAATTTTTAAGATGCTATAATTTTGACAATCATTCTCTTCTCCCACTTTTCCATCCATTTTGTCAATATAGAATAAGACTTATAGCAAGAAATAAGTAAAACAGAAAATAATATATCATACTGATACTTTCAGCAAATATTTATTGAGAACCTAATATCTGTAAGTACTGCATAAATAAAGTGGTGAACAAGATAGACATAGACTTTTAAAATTCTTTTTCTTCGGTCTCTTTGGTAACCCATTCATTGTTTAATAGCATGCTATTTAGCCTCCATGTGTTTGATTGTTTTTATTGTACTTGATTTCTAATTTTATGCCATTGTGATCTAAGAAGATGCTTGATATGATTTCAATTTTCTTAAATCGATAGAGACTTAGCCTGTGTCCTAATATGTGGTCTATCTCTGAAAATGTTCCATGTGCACTTGAGAAGAATGTATATTCCGTAGCTTTGGGGTGAGATGTTCTGAAGATATAAATTAATTTCATCTGTACTAGTGAATTGTTTAGGATTGCTGTTTCTTTGCTGATTTTTTGTCTAGAGGATTTATCTAGTGTCAATGGGGTATTAAAGTCCCCTACTTAATTAAAAAAATTAAGATACCTAGGAATAAACTTAACCAAGGGGGTAAAAGACTACTCAAAAAACTACAGGACATTGAAAAAAGAGATAGAGAAAGTTATAAACAACTGGAAAAATATACTGTGTTCATGGATTGGTAGAATCAGCATCATAAAAATGTCCATACTACATAAATCAATCTATGGATTCAATGCAATCCCCATTAAAAAACCAACGGCATAGCCCTTGCTGGTTTGGCTCAATGGATAGAGCGTTGGCCTGCAGACTGAAGGGTTCCAGGATCGATTCTGGCCAAGGGCACATGCCTGGGTTGTAGGCTCAATCCCCAGTAAGGGGAGTGCAAGAGGCAACCAATCAATGATTCTCTCTCATCATGGATGTTTCTATCTCTCTCTCACTCTCCCTTCCTCTCTGAAATCAATAAAATATATATTTTTAAAAAAACAATGGCATATTTCATAGACCTAGAAAAACTTTCCAAAAATTTAAATGGAATGAAAAAAGACCCTGGATAGCTACAGCAATCCTGGGAAAGAAGAACAAAGTTGGAGGTATCACGATACTAGATATCAAGCTATATTACAAAGATGCTGTTCTCAAAACTGCCTGTTACTGGCACAAATACAGACATATAGACAGGTGGAACAGAACAGAGAACCCATAAATCAACTCATGCTCAATTAATATTTGACAAAGGAGGCAAGAGCATACAATGGAGTCAAGGCAATCTCTTCAATAAATGGTGTTGGAAAAATTGGACAGATACATGCAAAAAATGAAACTAGACCACCAACTTACATCATACACAAAAATAAACTCAAAAATGGATAAAAGACTTAAATGTAAGATGGGAAACCATACAAATCTTAGAAGAATTCATAGGCAGCAAAATATCAGACCTATCTCATAGCAATATATTTACTGACACATAAGACAATGGAAACTAAGGAAAAAATAAACAATGGGATTGCATCAAAATAAAAAGCTTCTGCACAGCAAAGGAAACCATCAACAAAACAAGAGAGCCCAATGCATGGGGGAACGTATTTGCCCATGTTATATCTGATAAGGGTTTAATCTTCAAAATTTATAGGGAACTCATAAAACTTAACAAAAGGAAGATAAACAATCCAATCAAAAATTGGGCAAAGGACCTAAATAGACCCCTTACAAAAGAGGGCATACAGGAGGCCAAGAGACATATGAAAATATGCTCAAAGTCACTAATCATAAGATATGCAAATCAAAACGACAATGAGGTGCTATCTCATAACTGTCAGAATGGCTATGATCAACAAACCAACAAACGACAAGTGCTGGCGAGGATGTGGAGAAAAAGGAACCTTTAGAGATGTCTTCATATTTCAAGAGGCCATAGTACAAAATACATGGCTATGTGGCTTTATTGTGATAGGCACATCAGTATAAGCAACATTCTAATAGGCAACAAAGAATTCATTACCTCACAAGTAGGATTTGATTAAGCTAAAGAATTAAGTAAGTGCCATGGACAGAAACCAAAAAATTTACTTCTGTTAATGAAATTACACGAAAAGAAAGAATCTGTTTCAGCCCTTAGAATGATGAATGTCTAACAGCTCTGAATGAATATTTTTTTAATGTCTAGGAATATTTTATTTTTCTCAAGGATAAAAATGCTCAAAGAAAATTTACATCTCAACTGGGTGAAAACATCACTATAATTTACTGAGCAACTGGGTTGTGTTAGACGTTTTAGTAAGCATAGGAAAAATATATCTTGACCTCTATAAGTTTCCATTCTAATGACACTAACTATAAATATTGCCATATTCTTAATCTATTTATCTTGGATTATTTTTCCCCACTTAATTATGGAAGTAAAAGGAGTGATGTGGTTAGTAGGAGAAATGTGACATTTGCCTTCCATTTTACAAATTATATTTCACATAAATATTAGTATCCCAGGAGAGGTTTAATAGGAATTAGATTTGAAGAGAAAGAAAAGCTGAGTTTACCAAGCTTGAACAAATTTCCTTTTCACAAGATTTCTCAGAACATTTAATCTACTAATATGTACTATGAATGTCTAAAAACATGATATCATATGCCACATTTCCCAAAGGTATTTGTCCTTGTTTTTATGGAACTCTCCCCAAATAGAGTCTATAAAACACACTGCTAATAAAATATCAGAAGTCATTTGTTTTCAGGAACAATGGATATCATCATGAGGTTAAAATAAGGTAAAGTGTATGTGTTTTGAATGTTCTCTAACATAAATAAATGCATGCCATACATCAAATATCTCACCTCAGTAATAAAATATTTGTTCTTGAGGCCTTTGGCTCAAATATCTTTTGAATCTCTCAGGTGCCATTGCTTTCTTTAGTTGTACCCTAGTTTAGTATATACAGCATCCTATGGCAGAGAGATAACTATCAGTAGATGTAGAATGCCAGAGATTTAGTCCTAGTTAGGAAATAGTAGCAAGCAACAATCTCCCTGGATTTCAATTTATTTAACTGTGAAATAAAGAGAATAACACAAGCTAAAATGAATTGACTTATATGTGAATTATAAAATGTCATGCAATTATGCTATTGGTATAAATATGTATACTAGTATATAAATATACTTACTATTTATATATAACTATATAAATACTAGAGGCCTGATATGCATGAAATTCATGCAAGAGCAGGCCTTCCTTCCCCTGGCTGCTTGCACCGGCTTCCCTCCAGCACCCGGGACCCGGGCTTCCCTTGCAGCCCTGGCTTCATCTGGAAGATCATCCGGAAGGACATCCAGAAGGATGTCTGGTCTAATTAGCATATTATTATTTTATTATTATAGATACTAGAGGCTTGGAAGCAGCCCAAGTGCCCATCCAGAGATGAGTGAATTTAAAAAATCAATGATAAATTTAGACAATGGAATAATAATCAGCCATCAAAAAGCAAGAAATGTTACCTTTTGCAACATCATGGATGGACCTGGAGAGTATTGTACTAAGTGAAATAAGCCAGTCAGAGAAAGACAAGTACCATGAGATTTCACTTATAGGTGGGATCTAAGAAACAACATAAACTAACAAACAAAATGGAAACAGAACTGTAGATACAGAGAACAGACTGACAGCTATCAGAGGGGAGGGGTTTGGGGGCTGGGTGAAAAAGGTGAAGGGCTTAAGAAAAAAACACCTCTCATAACCAGACAATATTACGGTGATTATCAAAGGGAAAGGGTGGTGCAGAAAGGTAGGATAAGGTAAAGGGGGGATAAATGATAATGGAAGGAAACTTGACAGATAGGGAGAGAGAATACTCATTTGAGAGAATACTCAGTTATTCACAATTTGACTCAAGATAATTGCAGTTATACCTCTGTTGTTTAAAATAGTTTTTTTTTTATTACAAATAGCACTGATATATCTTTAATATATTTGAAGTAGGACAATTATAAACAGAAGACTTTTTACACAATATTAATATTTTTATATGGCTTACAAAGACTTTGTACATAAAATATCCTCTCTTCTTCTGTGGAGAAAAAGGAACCCTAATATACTGCTGGTGGGAATGCAGACTGGTACAATCACTATGGAAAACTGTGTCGAATTTCCTCAAAAATTTAAAAATGGAACTGCCATTTGACCCAGTGATCCTACTTCTAGGAACATATCCTAAGAAGCCTTAATCACCAATTAGAAAGAATATACACACCCCTATGTTAATAGCAGCGCAATTTAAAGAGTTAAGATCTAGAAATAGTCCAAGTGCCCATCGGTAGACGAATGGATTAAAAAACTGTGGTATATTTTCACAATGGAATACTATGCAACTGTAAAAAGGAAGGACCTCTCACTCTTTGAGACAGCATGGTGGTACCTGGAGACTATTATGTTAAGCAAAATAAGCAAGTTATAGAAAGACAAGTACCACATGATCTCATTTACATATGGAATCTAATGAAACTATAAACTGAAGAACAAAAAAGATCCAGAGACACTGAAACATGCAACAGACTGATGTATTTCAGAAGGGGGGAAGGGACAGGAAGAGATTAAATAAAGAACTTATATGCATATTTGCATAGCCCATGGACAAAAATTTGTGTGGGGCAGGCCTGGAGAGGGGGTGGCAGTGCAGTGGAGGGGGTCAATGAGGAAAAGGGGGGACATTTGTGATACTTGGAACAATAAAGTTAAAAATTTTTGAAATTTCCTTTCAATTACACCAAGTAAGATTTGATTTTTAGAACTGAGACTTTGCCATGTTGTATATTTCTGAAGGTTACCCATCAGGCAAGAGATGGGAACAAAACTCAGAACTCTAATTTCCTATCCTGGCTCCCTCCAATTGTCCAGACACCTTCCTGAACACAATCAGATTTCACCTACAAGAATACTGGTTAATATCTCTTCATGCTAAAATTGAATTGGAGGATTGAAAATGGAATTTGGTTATTTAATTCACTCTAAATCAATGTATCTGTAGATAATGTATCTGTCAATGTAAGTATCCAGGATCCAGCTGGGTACTAGTGCATAGCTCCTTAGTTATTGTCTCAGGAAGTTCTTGTGACATTAGGGACAAGGTCAAATTTTCAATGAGGCTTTAGCTGTGCTGCTCTTTTGTCATCACACATTAAAATGCACTTAGAGTGACCTCCTTCAAAGAGACAAAGAGGTAAAAGCAAAGTTGGAAAAGATCATTGAGAGGTTCAGAGACCAGTCTAAACAATATTTTTGAACAATAAGTACTGGCTGCTTATAATGGGCTCACAGACTATTTAGATATTCAGCATGGGCTTTGCAAAAGATCTTAAAACCTATTCATGGTGTGTATACATTGTTGGGTAGTATGTATGTTTTATGAGAAGGAAAAACTGCTCATGAGACTACTCTAATTTATAAATGACTGAAATGAATCACAGGCTACACGCAATTAGACTGTGAGAGAACTCTGTGAGGAGTTGAGCCATATCTTAGAAATCTCTCAACCATTTAGCACCATACCTTGCATATAGTACGTCCTTGTTAAATGCTCATTGGATAATTGAATGAATGAATACACAAATGTGGAACTGACAAATATA
>NW_006292442.1:627533-632851 GCF_000327345.1 Myotis davidii
TATTCATACAAATTATATATTCATACATATTATATTCTTAGTAATTGTACATGAGGTTCATTCTTTGGTCTGAGTTATTTAAAGACAATGCATTCCTCTTCATACTGTCATATCAGGACACTTGCAGGCCACATACATCTAGAGAAAGAAGTTAGATATCACTCAACTTAGGAGAACTTTGTTCACAGGTTTGCTTGTGCAAATATGATAAATTGCTACTCATCCAACATTATTGGACAATGGGATATCCAAATCAAGTCAATTATAGATCAGAAGAGATTGCAAAGCAAATTTGCCATTTCTATATGCCTACTAAATAATAGATATGGTGTTTGTGTTTTGTTCATTTAATCTAATTTAATGTTATAAAACAGAGTAAAGTTGAGATTTTATTTCCCAGTTACATTTAGGAAACTGAGGTATAAGGACATTTGTCAACTTGACCAAGATCATAGAGTAAGCAGTAAATCAAGGATTAGATTGCATATAAAATGTCATCACTAAACACACACACACACACACACACACACACACAATTGTTAGAAGCATAAAGTACATCCAAGCCCCTTCACAATTTATCTTCCTTTTCTCATTCATTCAACTTTCCATGTATACTCTGCTCTGCCCACAACAAATTACCTGTCCTTTTCCTGACATTCCATCTATTTAGATACATCTTTATCTTTTTTAAAAATATATTTGTATTGATTTCAGAGAGGAAGGGAGAAGGAGAGAGAGATAGAAACATCAATGATGAGATCGAATCATTGATCTACTGTCTACTGCATGTTCCACACTGGGGATAGAGCTCACAACCTGGGCACATGCCCTGACTGGGAATCGAACCTTGAACTCCTGGCTTTTTTTGTTCACTATATACCCCTTGGATGGAACTCCCTTTTCCCTATTCTTTGCCCAACATTATTCATGGCCTTATCAGATCAATTGCATTATCAGTACAAGTTAGCCCTCTGATTTTTTTTGTCCAAATGACAGTATGGCCCTTATGACATTGCAATATAAACACAAATTACACTATTTTTATTTGTATCTCTAGAAAATAACATTATACATAAGAACACACTGATAAGCTAGAAAAACCACCAATCTTGCTTTGATTATTCAATAAGCAGTTTAGAATAGAGGATCTAGTCAAGATGTCAGAGTAGGAGTATCCTAGATTTGCCTCCTCCTGTAGACATCAAAACAATAAGTATATATTGAACAACTGTCTCTGAGAATTACCTGAAGATTAGCAGAACATATTTTCTGTTACTGAGGATATTAAGAAAAAACCACATTGAGATGGGTAGGAGGGGCAGAGATGAAGTTTGGTCAGGTAGGATGGCCACTCTCCTTGTGTCATCCCACAAGTGGAAAGGGATATCATGGCTGTGGAGGTCCCCCATGAGGAAGGAAGGGTCCAAGACCCTATTTGGGCTTCCCAGCCTATGGGCTATGCACAAAAAAGGAGCCCCTATAACATCTGGCTGTGAGGGCCAGGGAAGCTTACATCAGCAAGAGCCAAGGGGCTGTGGGAAACAGTCCATGAAAGAACTCACTAACATTGAGTCTCACTGCAGAGGTTTGAGGAGTGCCTGGGTCATACATGAAACAGATATTCTGGCTAACTTGGAGCTTGTGTCAGACAGGCAGGGATTTACTGGAACTTTCTCTGGGAAACAAGGTACTGGTGGATGCTATTTTCTGTTGGATTGCTTTGTTTTACTGTACTTTCATCCAGCTTTCCCTATGCTGGAAAGCACCAGTTCTGGCACTTTCCATTAAGCTGCTAATATTTCTCCCCATTCCATAGCTCCCCTCTAGGCCAGTGTACACTGAAGCTACTTCAAGGCATCTCCCCACCATCTAATACCTGGTGGGTGGTCCCAAAGCACTATCAAGGTGGTGCCCACACCCGAGCACCAAGAGGGCTACCACAATTGGCCCTGAAGCCTCTCCAAGAAGTTTCATCACCCCTCAGTGTGTGACACCAGATGACCCAGACAACATCCAAGTAGTTATTCTGCTACTCCACCCTATAGCAACTGGCAGGTGTCCTGGGTTGATCTGGAGCTCTTCGAAGCAAGTGCCCCACTTCTTAGCACCCAGTTGGCAACCCCTGACAGCCCAAAACCCATTCAAGGTGGTTCTGCACCTTCCAGAAAATGGCAGATATCCTGGGTAGCCCCAGGTCCCTTCCAAAGTGGTGCCACAACACAGCCAACATAGGAAATAAATACTCCTGGTTGTGGTGACAATTTGGCTCCACAGGACACCTCCTACATAAGGCCACTCTTCTAATACCATGAAATGTAATTGATCTAACTAATACAAAGAAACATACAGAGACTTAGGCAAAATGGTAAGATAAGGAAATAGATTCCAAATAAAAGAATAAGACCAAACCCCAGAATAAGAACTACACAAAACAGAGATAAGAAATCTACCACACAGAGAGTCCAAAGAAATTATCATAATGATGCTCCCTGAACTCAGGATAAGTATTGATGTACACAGAGATAGAAAATATCTCTGTGTACATCAACAAAGAGATAGAAAATATGAAAATAATAAATCAGAACTGAAGTATGCAATAGCTAATATGAAAAATACACCAGAGGGAATCAACAGCAGATTAGAAGATGCAGAAGACAAAATCAGCATTATGGAAGATAGGGTATTGGAACTCACCCAATTGGAATGGCAAAAAGAAAGAATTTTTTTTAAAAGGACACATATATAAGGGAGCTCTGGGACAACATAAATGTACTGACATTCACAATATAGGGGTCCAAGAAGGAAAAGAGGGAGAGAAAGGGACAGAAAACGAATTTGAAAGAACAGTGGCTGAAAACAGCCCTAATGTGCTGAAGGAAAATGTCATCCAAACCCAGGAAGCACAGAAACTCCAAACTAAGATAAACTCAAAGAGGCCCACAGAAAGACATATTATGATTAAAATGTGAAAAGTTAAACACAAAGAGAGAATCCTAAAAGCAGCAAGAGGGAAATAATAGTTATATACAAGGGAACCTCTATGAGACTGTCAGTTGTTTTCTCAGCAGAAAGTTTGCAAGACAGAAGAGGGTGGCATAATAGTCTCAAAGTGGTGGAATGAAAAATCTGATAACCAAAAACACTTTACTCGGCAAGGTAATCATTCAGAATTGAAAGCGATATGGTGTCCCAGAAAATCCAAAACTAAAGGAGCTTCATCACCATTAAAATGTTACTATGGGAAATGTCAAAGGAACTTATATAAGTAAAAAAGAAATGGCCAAAACTAAAAATTAGAAAATATAAGAAAAAATATCTCAATGGCAAAATCAAGCATTTAGTAAATGTATTAGATATAACAAATATAAAGCTTATATGAAAGTTAAAAGACAAATGGAGTAAGAAAACGTGTAACTACAGTAACAAATTAAGAAGCACACATACACACAGAGAAATATATAAAATATGATGTCAGAAATATAAATTTGGGTGGGGATGAATATAAAAGTAGTGCTTTTAGAAGGCATTCCAACTTAAGTGACCAATGACTTTAAGTAAGCTAATATATATATATAGTTATATATGAATTTCATGGTAACTCCAAAGAAAATGTAAAGAGAAAGGAATGGAAACATAATAGTAAAGAAGCTCATCAAATCACAAGGCAAGAGAACAACAGAAGAAGAAAGGAACAAACCCTAAATTGAGGAAAATAATTTTAAAAAAATTAAAAAAAGAGAGAAGAATGTATGGAATACCACCAAACAAAAACAACAGATAGAAACATACACACACACAAAAAAAAACAAAACAAAAAATAAACAAACAAAAAAATGAAGGCACAGAGCTACCAAAAACCAAAAAATAAGATGGCTATAGGAAATCCTCACACATCAATAATTACCTAAATTGTAACTCCAATAAATTATATTTTCAAAAAAGAACTGGTAAATTCTTCCAATGGCAATGCGTTTTTTTTTTATTTCATACCAAAAGCAAAGGGAACAAAAACAAAAATAAGCAGGATTATATCAAACTAAAAAGGTTCTGTACAGCAAAAGAAACCATCAACAAAATGAAAAGGTAGCATAAGCAATGGGATAAAATAATTGCAAATCATATATCTGATAAGGGGTAAATATCCAAAATACATAAAAAGGTCACATACCTAAATAGGAAACAAAACAATCTGATTAAAAATTGGCAAAGAAACAGAATAGACATTTTTGGAAGAACAAACAAATGGTCACAAGTACATAAAAAGGTTTTTAACATCACTAATCATCATGGAAATGTAAATCATGATCTAAATAAGATATCACCTTACACCTGTCAGAATGGCTATCATGAAAAAGACAAGAAATAAGTGTTGGCGAGGATATGGAGAAAAGTGAACCCTTGTTTACTTTTGGTGGGTATGTAAATTGGTGCAGCCACTTGAGGAAACAGTATGGAGGTTCCTCAAAAAATTAAAAATAAAATTATCGTATGATCCAGCAATTCCACTTCTGGATATTTATCTGACAAAACCACTATCTTAAAGAGATATCTACACCCCCTTGTTCATTGCAGCTTTGCTTAGGATAGTCAAGACAGGGAAACAACCTAATTATACATCAACAGATAAATGTATTTTAAAAATATGTAGATAATGCTCAAGTCAGCAGGAGCTAAATGCCTTCCTAACATCAGATCTGGATTGGTTAAGTATAAGGGAACAGATTCATTCTTGTTAAAATAAAACAGACTGCTTTGGCTACCTAGGCAACACCAGACAGATGACCAGGAAGAAAGGAAGCCTACATCCTGTTTGCCCTTCATGGAGGGTCTCCCCACTTCACCCTTTGAAATTATAATCAAGGCCATGCTCAGTGCCTAGAGGTGAACTGCTTGGGCTCTAACATTCTACCCCAAATATGGCTCCTGATTCCTAATCTTTACCTCTCACCATAGCTACGATAGGCTGGCAATAAAAACAAAAACAAAAACAATGACAATAAGAAAAAAATTAAAGTATCTAAAGAAACAAAAACTAAATAATTATATAAAATGCAAAATAAATAGAAAAATAAGCTTCCATAGTCTTTCTCAAATTGCTAAAAGAATTGGCTTTGCACCCAGCCAGAGTGGTGCAGTGATTGAGCATCAGACCTATGAACCAGGAGGTCACGTTTTGATTCTGGTCCAGGAACATGCCTGGGTTTCAGGCTCGATCCCCAGTATGGGGCATGCAGGAGGCAGCCAATCAATTATTCTCTCTCATTATTTATATTTCTATCTCTCTCTCCCTCTCCTTTCCTCTCTGAAATCATATATAT
>NW_006292442.1:633077-647668 GCF_000327345.1 Myotis davidii
CTCTGGAAATGTCCTACCTTAATAAATGGTTAGACGGTTTATTACAAAAAACTTTTTAAAAATATATTTTTATTGATTTCAGAGAGGAAGGGAGAGGAAGAGAGAGCTAGAAACATCAATGATGAGAGAGAATCATTGATTGGCTGCCTCCTGCATGCCCCCAGTAGGTCCAAGACTGCAACCCTCGCATGTGCCCTTGACTAGAATCATACCTGAACCCGGAGCCCTTGAGTCCGCAGACTAATGCTCTATATACTGAGCCAAACCGTCTAGGGCTACAAAAACTTCTTTAAAGATCCATCAACTTTTTAATAAGAAGAATTCTTTGAATCCTTCATCCTAAAATCCTCAATTTGCTGCTTCCATCCACCCTGGATTGTTGTATCATGAGGCTTACCCACTTGTAATCAAGTTTCCATGTTGAAAGACCCACCTTAAGTCAAATTCCCAGTTCTCAGTAAATTTTGACCTCTCATACAAGCCATCTGAGACATTGGAGAGGCTTTGCGGAGGCGGTATTCATCTTTATTGTGGGAAGTAATAAAATCAGCTTTGTATGCTAAACAGATTATGTTGGTGATTTGCGGGAGTCATCTATTGATAGCAGCTTTAGACAGGACATCAGAACATCTTTTCGCAAAGGGTCTCCATTTCTTACAATCATCACACAGCATTTTCATAGGGTTGGGGGCCTGTATGCTAATGAAGTAACACTGTCTTAAGGATTTCATGGGAGGCTCTTCCCACAGCTGCTGTTCCGGTTTCTGTGAAATGGGGCATCTTTTAGGGGCAGATTTAAAATATACTTAAACTTGACCAGAAAGGGACTGCTGGGGGCAGGGGGGTGCAATCTAATTTTAAAAAAAAAACTAAATAAATCTATAAATAACTGGAAAAGGACCAAATAAATGCTCATCTCTGTGGCAGCTAGTGCCAGAGTATTTTTGCAGCACCTCCCATCTGTGGGACCAGACCTAAGGCAAAGCAGTAAGGCCATTTGTAGTTCTGAGACATAGGAGTCAGATGCACTGCTCTAGGCTGGGCTGCCGTTGCCAGTATATTGAATTATTATCTGTCCGCAGGATATTGGGCGCATTTTAGCACATTCTAAGGAGATAAATTTATCTCTTTTTTCAACAGCAAAGCCCAGGAGAGCACTGCAGAAGTAGGGATAAGGGTGAGTCTTAATGGTAAAGAGGGATAAGGATGAATTTTCTTGGCAAAGCAAACAGCTATCCTGGAACCTGCTGTGGAAAACAGATGCTCCAAAGACCTGTTTGGGTGTTGTTTTTTCTATCTTTCTCCCCCCACCTCCCACTGAAGGGACTACTAGGGAGTGGGAAAATATGACTGTGAATGAATGAACCTGAATTAGTGCTCCATAGTGGCGAAGAGCTTGTTAGCTCCCAAACTTCATCACCCAGAGGAGAATCAAAGTTGGTATTTCATACCCCTTACCCTCACCCAACACACACACACACACACACACACACACACAAGACTGGCTGGCTTTACCAATCTTTTTCTGCAGACTTCTAATATAAACAGTGTCTCAACAGGTCTCTTCCTATACACTTTCTATAGCCTAATTTAGAAGAAAATTTGAGAATCTCCATTTCTTATTGGGCCTAAATTCTGATGCCTCTGTTTCTTCAACTGATTATTGGTGCAATATCTAATTCATATTTTTGTGAAGATTAAATAAGACAGCTATCCAAATCTCTTAACACATGGATATAAATGGATGCTTTAAAAACAGTAGTTCCCCCTAATTTACCCACTCATACAAAATGATTTAAGTTATTACTTATGCACTACAGTTTCAGCATAATTATATTTTTTAGCAGAGTGTAAAACATATTGTTGGAGACAGGTACACCTACTCCTGGCAAAAGAGATGGAATCCTGAAATCATTTGCAACTTGAATCATTCCACTGATATTTAAATCTACCCCATGGGGATGAGCATTGAATTTGTCATTTTGGAAAGAGGTAGAGCTCACCTATAATCTTCTCTGAATCATGAGGAAAGAAAAATTCCCTCCAAAGTATCAAAAATAAAATCTTAAAATATCTATTCAAAGCTCACCATATTTCTCCTTCCTCAGTGTTCTTGCTTCCCTACTGCATGACATATTGTGGCTAAGTATCATCAAGGACTCTTTCCTCCCCACCATAAAATTCCTAATATTATTTTTGAAACATATATCTTTGATAAAGTGATTAAAAATAACTCTGAATTACAAGTAAGAACATGCATATTCACCTTTAAGTGAACAATATTTTAACATATTTTTATTATTTGTGGTTAAAGAAATAGCAACCTTTTAAAAATCATCTGTCCTCAGATGTTTGGTGCCAAGATTGCTCCTTATGGGATTTTTTTTGTTGTTAATCCTCATCAGAGGATGTATTTTCCATCGATTTTTAGAGTGGAATGGAGGAAAGAGTCAGAGAGAAAGAAACATTGATGTGCGAGAGACACATCGATTGGTTGCCTCCTGCACAAGCCCCGACTGGGACCTGGAATGGAGCCTGCAACTGAGGTATGTGCCCTTGACCAAATAGAACGCTTAACACTTCAATATTGCTCTAACCACTGAGAAAACTGGCTAGCGCAAGCCTTATGGGATTTGAAACAGTTGAACTAATAAATCTAGGGTAAACACTGTTTATGGTGGAAAAATGGCAGACCCTTTACTGTAACACTACCAATAGGACTGAGCTCTAAGAGTGTAAAAGCTGCAGGTGATGCAGGAAGGGCTAATACTTCTAAGTTTGTATGTGTAAGGGATGGGGGAGGGAGTATGCACAGTGATTCAGATTCATTAATCATGTGAGAGGATATTTTAAAAAGAAGAAAGCTGTTGGAACAAGCACTGGATGCCACAAACCATTGTTATCCACCTTCATCTTCCTATTCTAATTCCCTAACCATCTCACCCTTCCCTGTTCCTCACCTGCAGCCCTCTGAGAGAATCTAACAAATCAGGGGTCTGATACATTTTTTACATCTATTCATAAAGGAGAAATGATGAGCATGATTGAGTCCCTTGGTTCTCCCCTTTCCCCTCCCTGCTTCCTCATTTTTACATAGCCTTCCTGATAATAATTAGATCATTTGAGAATTGAATCATCCAGTTCCTACTCACGGTCTTTTTTTCATAGCAAATCCCCAGAAGAAAAGAAAGGTTTTCTTTTCCATGTGATTTTTTAAACAATCACTGATTAGTCAGCCTTGACAGCTGTTAGAAAATCTTGGTGTAGCTTGAACATTCCTATTGATTAGCTGATGCATGCCTGAGAGTTGGCTGGGCTGATTTCTTTATCACTAAAGCATTCAAGAAGTTTAGATTAGTTAGGTATCCTTGTAAACTCCCATTTATCCAGAACTCAAACTCACAGAAAGTTCAAAGAGTCAGAATTATTTCAGGTGTTGTAAAAAAGAAGTAACAGCAAGGCAGGAGTCCAAAGTGCCATCTAAATTGTTTATTTTTCCCTCCATTTCTTAAGTGTTTTTCCTTACAACAGGCATTAAAGAGTGCTTACTATGTAACGGAACACTGGACTATATCCTGGGGATACAAAGATTCATAATATATTGCTCCCTGTCCTTGCGGAACTTACAGTCTAATGAGGAGACTAATAAGCAAATAAACAATTACAACAATGAGCCCAGCCAGTGTGGCTCAGTGGTTGAGCATAGACCTATGAATCAGGTGGTCATGGCTTAATTCCTGGTCAGGGCACATGTCCAGGTAACCTGCTTGATACCCAGTAGGGACTGTGTAGGAGGCAGCCGATAAATGATTATCTCTCATCATTGATGTTTCTATCTCTATCTCCTCCCTTCCTTCTCTCTATCTCTCTCACCCTTCCTCTCTGAAATCAATAAAAATATTTTTTTAAAACATACAATTATAACAATGAATTAAGTACAGTGACATAAAAGTCCTTGTAGGGTGGTCAGATTACAAAGGAGATAGCTTCCTTTTGTGACTGAACCACTAGATACACTTGACTGGATTCTAATCCTTGTAAAACAGATGGTCAGTATATCATAGGAGAATAAACATTGGTGTGGGAGCCTACCATGTCTGGGCTCACGGTCTGGCTCTGATACATATTAGCTGTGTAACCCAGGGTGTCACCAATAATTTTTGAAAGTCACTCATTGTTTCCGAGCTTTGTTTTCTTCTTGTAATAAAAAATGAGGGGCACTTACCTCACATGAATTGTCTTCCTGATTTCTCATAACGTCATAAGTATTTATTTTTACAAAAGAAGAAATCAGAGTCAGAAAAAAAAGAGTGATTTGCCTAAGTACCCCCAGCTTGTTTGTGTCAGGTTGGTTGATGCCATGTCCACTGCTCTTTTCCTGCCATTTTTTCCACCTAACCCTTAAAAGTCACTAAACTACACTGATGATGAAAGCAGCCATTATTTTAGTAAACTTTTAATCCGAAGAGGTGAGATCAATGGGATTTCTCAGTTTATAAGAGTATCTTATTAAATGGAATTCCTTCATCAATCACATCATTTCCCATCATATACTCAATCCCTGATCCTTCCTGCCTAGTGAAGTGGTGATATATTTAGCAGGATCTTTATAATTTTTAAGCAGAACTTCTAGCTTTATCTTTGGTCTCTAAGTCCAGAAAGTGCACAGCGCCTGTTGGCCAGTGGTTTGATAGACCATTGCCCCAACCATGCATTGTTCTTTCTTTCACTATGTTGGCAGGAAGCAGAATGGGAGATGCCTAGGGTGCCTTTCATCCCCTTGTCTCCTAATGACTCATACATGTGCATGACATGGATAAAGTTAGCAGGCAACTGTCTACTTGTAAGGTCAATAGTCAGAGAGAAAAACCTACCTTAACACTTTTTATAAACTTCACTCTACAAATTAAAACAAAGACAAACAAACAAAAAACCCCACACACCTTTTTTTAAAAAAATGTGCTTATAACAGAAGCCAAGCAGTATCTTCAAACTGGTAAAATGATGGCAATAATTTTAGGTTAGTGACCTGGAATAAAGAACACCTGCCTTGCTTCCTTGCTTCCGATGATCCTGGCATTTGAAAATAGTGATAAATGACTGGAGGTTATTAGACGTGTCCTGCAAAATGGTGCTGTTGAGTTGAAACTTTAAGTTTGTCATTTGCAAAAGGGATTTGACTTCCCCAATTGGACCTAATTATGACAGCCATGATAAATAGCCTTTCTGTGTTGGCATGTTTATTTCTCAGGAACTTGAACAGGGAAATTGGTTTTGCACATTTGTGTGGGTGGGAAGAATTAAACTTTTTATCATTCCTTATAACAAATTTATCACCTGATAATCTGAAAGTATGATCAAATTGCAGAAGCAGATGACTTCCCCGGTCTCTGAACATTTGGCGCCTGTTAAACAAAAAGAATATTAATCAGAAATTGAAAGGGGAGTTTTCTACCTTTATATTCAGAATGATTCTTTGCTAGGTAAAGCTTTTTCCAGTGGCCAAATCATCATATTCTTTGCCTTATACTTGACAACTTTATATTTGCTAATAGGGTTCTTTAGGACATGTAGGGAGGGAAGAGATAGTGGAAAAGTTTTGTCTTTTAATCAAGTTTTCCTGTTTTGTAAAAAAAACATACCACACAAAACATGGTAGTTTATTTCTTGGTGCTTTCAGGACATTATTCCCATTCACCGAGAGGGGAATAAAATCTTGGTGTTCTCTGCTAAATATGGCAGCAAGTTGTCTCACACTCCAGTCTTTACTAGGGTGCATAGCATAATATGAATGATGATAATAGATACAGAGATGGATAGATATTTAATACATATTAGATAGGCCAAGTATTATACTGTAATACCTCGGCTCAACAGCCCTATGAAGTAGGTCTAATCTCTATTTTAGAAATTAGAGGACAGAAGCTAGGAATGGTCACTGTTTTTGGTAATTCATAGTATAGTATCATTTGACAGTTCATACTTATACTTATATTACTTTGATTTTTGAAGTTATTTTTCAAATGCCCAAGTTCAGTTCTGAAGCCTTATTTTTGTATGCCCTCATGGACGTAAAGGTATCTGAGGTTGGGCCCAATTTTACAGTTTTGCTATTCCGCAGGATTTGGTCTATAATTATCAAAGTCCCAAGGTTATACCGACCATTATGAGTAGTTGATCTTAGTTATCTAAACAGTATATCTTGACATATTGAAGACTGAAATCCCTGTGTTACAGAAACATTCATGCACCAAGATTCAGCAAAAATTGGATCTGCTCTACCTACCCACTACATTGTTACAGACATGGAGGAAGCTAAGATGATAGTAGAAATTTAGACTGTGGATCAAGTCATGCTATCTCTAAAATGATGAAGCTTTGTGTTTTTTAAAAAAATTAACTTACTGATTTTTAGAGAGAGAAAGAGAGAGAGAGAGAGAGAGAGAGAGAGAGACATTGATTTGCTGTTCCACTTAGCCATGCATTCATTAGATGATTCACATATGTGCCCTGTCCAGAGATATGACATGCAACCTGGACATATTGGGAGAATGCTCCAACCAACTGAGTTATACAGCTGGGACTCAGATGAAGCAATTTTCAATTGGCACATAAGAAAATAGGACTGTGTGGCATTAAAGTGATATTTCCAAGAGGTAATAAAGCCTCAAGATGCATATTCTAAGTAGGCAGTTTTCATGTTAGGTGTTTTAGTCATGCATCATTTACTGAAAAGGAACAAGAAGCCATGAACTCTAACTTGAGGCCCAGCTGTCATGGCTCAGTGGTTAAGCATCACGGTTCAATTCCCAGTTAGGGCACATGCCCGGGTTATGGGCTCAATCCCCAGTGAGTGGCATGCAGGAGGCAGCTGATCAATGATTCTCTCTCATCATTGATGTTTCTATCTCTCTCCCCCTCTCTACCTTTATCTCTCATTTCCTTCCTCTCTGAAATCAATAAAATTATATTTTTAAAAAAGAAAACTAACTTAAGTATAAACCAGCCTTTGAAGTCAAGTAAAGGAATTTGTCTTATCAGAACAAAGGTAAGTAGTGAGGTTTGGTGGCCAGAGAAGCAGTGAACATTAACTCAGGGATCTACATGAGGATTCATTAGTAAAAACTGGGAGGAGGCCTGTCAAAGGATGTAAGCATACATTACAATAGGCCTCCTTTATCTGCAGTTTCACTTTCCCCAGTTTCTGCTACCTGTGGTCAATTATAGTCTGAAAATATTAAATTGAAATTTCTAGAAATAAATAATTCTTAAATTTTAAATTGTGTGTCACTCTTAGTAGCATGATTAAATCTCACACCATCTGCCCCATCCAGGGTGTGAATCATCCCCTTTTCTGTCATTTCAGCATTGTGTACTATACCTACACATAGTCACTTTAGTAGCTGTCTTGGTTATCAGATCAACTGTCAGGTATCACAGTGCTTGAGTTCAAGTAACCCTTATTTTATTTAATATGGCCCCAAAGTGCAATAGTAGCAATGGTTTCAATTCAGATATGCCAAAAAATAAAACATAAAGTGCTTTCATTAAATTAAAAGTTATGTATGTATAGCAGAAAATATAGTATATATAGGGTTCCATACTATTTGTGGTTTCAGGCATTCACTATGGGTGTTGGGATGTATCCCCTGCAGATAAGAGGACCTACTATATGAACACAGAGATACCCTTACTTTCCTCCTTACCAGAAGTTAAGCAAATAAATAGCACAGGTGCTGTCTCCTCTCATGCCCATTATAGTCATCAGTAATTGATCACAGCACCTGTTCATTTATACTACCATCTAAGCCTTCTCAAAAGTATTCTAAGTAGTTACTGCCAATCTATCAGTATTGGAATGGGATGAAAATCATTTCCCATTACTGGCTTACATACTTCCTATATCACATCTTGGAAGAGGGTCAGAGCCAATGCTATAAGTGGAGAGATTAGTGAACCCAAATCTGGGCAAGCCAAGAAATAAAAAGGCAATGCAAATGAGATGAACAGGTTAAGACAAAGAAGAAAACAATGAATGTATGTGAGACAGACTATGTCTCCTTATGGTCTTTTGAATCATAGTCATCCACAAAAAAAATTTGATATGGTATATGATGAAATCATCTCACATTTTGGAATCAAGATGTAGATAGAAATCTAGATTCCACAATTTACAAGACTCAGGAACTTAGGCAAGTTATTCAAATGTCTCAGTGTCAGTTAATTCATCTGTAAAATGAGGATACTCAGACCCATAACATAAGATTGACAGATGATTAAATTATGTGATATATGTGAAAACATGGTACCTGGAACATGGTAGGTACTTGATAAGTGCTAAACAAGGAAGAAGTTCAAGATAAAAATGATTTTTTTAATATATTTTATTGATTCTTTACAGAGAGGAAGGGAGAGAGACAGAGAGTCAGAAACATCGATGAGAGAGAAACATCGACCAGCCGCCTCCTGCACATCCCCCACTGGGGATGTGCCCGCAACCCAGATACATGCCCTTGACCGGAATCGAACCTGGGACCTTTCAGTCTGCAGGCCGACGCTCTATCCACTGAGCCAAACCGGTTTCGGCAAGATAAAAATGATTTGAAAACTGTCAGGCACAACTGAAATGTTGGTGATCATCATTCTTTATCTAAATTCTTGTTAGTACCCAGGAGACTATAAAAAAGCAAGAGAGCCCAGAAAAGATATGCCACAAGTTGATTTGATCTTGCCCTAAGATCAATTCTAAATCTAGTCCTAGCTGGTTTGGATCAGTGGATAGAGCTCTGGCCCAAGGACTGAATGGTTCCAGTTTTGATTCCCGTCAAGGGCATGTACCTCTGTTTCAGGCTCGATCCCTGACCCCAGGTCGGGGTGTGTATGGAAGGCAATCAAACAATGTGCCTCTCTCACATTGATGTTTCACTCTCTGTCTTTCCCCTTTCTTTCCACTCTCTCTAAAATTCAATGGAAAAATACCCTCATTTGAGGATTAACAATAACAATAATAATAATAATAATAATAAATAAATAAATAAATCTAGGCAAAAAACAGGGGATGTGATTTCCACCTCACATTTGCAGGTGGTGTCTGTAATCCCTGGATTTACCTGTGGTCAGTACTGGAGAGAAAGAGGTTCTACTTTGCCTCTGAGATTTCCTGGAAAGAGATTATTTTAGAATGTCAGAGATCTCCAACTGATCGTGGGGTCATACCAGTAGCATGCTTCACTAATGGAGCAGAGAAAGAAACGCTGCAGGTCTCCAACCTGCCTCCACAGGAAGAAACAAGAACAGATCAAATTTCACATGTCTGCTTCAACAAGGTGGCACCCAGAGGCTCACTGTTGTACAATCACTTTTGTACCTTGAATATAACATAAGACTGTGCTTTCCCAGACATGTTCCTCAGGTCTCTCACAGAAACACAAGGTCAAAACTACTATTTTTTTTCTAAAAATACCTCGAAAGTCTTGTTTTGCTATGCATCCAAGAGAGGAAATAGAGACTTCTTGCGTGCAGAAGTAGTATTTGGGGATTTTTCAATGCTCTTCAGAGGCTAATGGGACAACATACCTTGTTTGCATAAAAAAATCATTACATTAGTCAACGAGTAAGATCTTTGCAATGCAGTTCAGTGCTTTATTCTTTATCTGATGAGGCCCATCCTGAATGCCAAATAATCCTTGATTTTTTATTGTGTTGAAGGAGAGTCACAAAAATTCTAAAAGAGGTAATTATATAAATTCATATCTGGCTTTGGGATGTATGATATTTATACTTTTTGCTGTAGTTTTACCTGCTGTGATTTTGCTTGGATTAATAATAAAATTAGTACATTTGCTAAAGACATCCATAGGATTTTTAGACTCAGAATGCTGGATCTGGGGCATTCTAAGTTGGCAGCAGCTAATCCAGAGAGGGAATAACATACATGGAAGGAGTTGAGAGATAACATTCTTTAGAAGAAGAGGTGTCTAGGGCAATAAATAACCCTTTCATCTACTGAAAATAATTTTCTATCCCTCACTTTGGGGTTCTCAAAAAGACTCTTTATTTTTATGTCATTAATTTTCCAGATTTTTGTCCTCTTTCTGGCACTGCCCCATTGGGGACCAGAGAGTGTTTGCTAAGGCTCTCTGCTCTTTCCTTCCCTTTCTGAAAGCTTCTTCCTACCTTACTCAGTCCTCATAACAGTGCCTCTCAACTGGCCCTTCCTTCCAAGTGAGACAAATGACCTCAGAAAATGTTCTTTGCTTCATTGACAGAATTGCTGAATAATATAGGATGTGGAAGACTTGAAGCCATATGAAGTGAGGACTTAATGGATAAGATTCATCTAATGGCTGCACTGCAGCCAGCCAGAGAAACAGCCTCTTGCTAGAGACTTCTACATATACAGTTTTCAGTCCTTTTATTATTCTAATCTGTTGTAAGAATCTGTTCCAAATCCACTCACCATGCTCCTAAGCATAGTACCCAGATCAAGGACATAAGATTTGATCTTACCCAGGTCATTGCTTTTCACCACAGGAGCACCTTCAACTAAGTACAATTCAACTTCTCTGAATGCCTGCTTTAAGCATAGCTTAAATGGACCATGAGATTTCTTTCCCTCTGCACTATCTACCAGCCATCCAGTCCTCTTTTTCTTCCCAAACCATATGGGCTACTTGAATTCTCTCGCACTCGTAAAAAATGAGTAGACTGATAAAAATTATATTCTCCCCACATGGAGTTGAGAGTCTAGGCAGAGTGACTCTATAGTAGATGATCTTGGTGGAGAGATGAGCCCTCATTTTGACCAATTCTTGAGCCATTCCTCACCCAACCTCATAGGACAATGTTAAATTAGAAATAGTTTTTTCCCCTCTATAACCGCCTTCATTTTAGTCACATGTATCAGACACAGGGGTTTTTCTTGGTTCATATACTATCTGTATCTCATCATTAGCTGATTAAGAAGATTTGAAATTCCTATTTAGGTTAGAACAGAAGTAATTGAAGTTCCAGGCTTGAAAACACAAGTACTAAAAGAGCCAATCTGGGCCATGATCAGGAGTAAATTGTGCTGGATTCCTTTCCAATGTTCCTTTCATCATTCTCCTCTGACTTTCCTCAGTTACTGACTGTATCTTTTTTTCCTTGAAAAGTATCTTTTTCCCTTGCACAGACGCAGGGTTTCCTATAGTGCTTCTCTTGTTCCCTTGGTTACATTTCCTGTTTTCCATGCTGCAGCTCAGCATCTCTTTATAGTTACTGTCACGTGTTGGGGCACCTTGAACTGCAGACCTGTGCAGCCTAGATCGCAGGTTAAGTCTTGGCAAAGAGAGTTTGCCTGCTTACAGGTAACCACAGCCCTTCAGGTTCACACTTGGCTTCCTGCTATTCTTTTATCTGTATATGTGTAAGTGTACATGTTTGTATGACTCTGTCCTATAGTCTCAATGTGGTGGCATAATATAGTGGTTAAAAACATGGGCTTTGGATTTGTATTCTGGCTCTAGAATATTCTAGTCATATATAACAGTGGGCAAGTTACTTAAACTCTCTTTGAAAATGGAGAAAGTAGCAGTGCCAGCCTTATATAGTTGTCTTAAAGATTAAATGTAATAATGGATATAAGGGGTTTGAACTCGCACTTTGTATATAGTAGGTTCTCAATAAATGGTAGCTGGACTAAGATATTTAAGGGTAAGAATCTGATTTCTTAGAACTGTTTTCTTCCCAAGCTCAATTCTATGTATCCTGTAACAAAGAATGGTCATGCTAGATTCTGGAAGACTGCACAAGAAAGGGCCTTAGAGATTATGCTGTCTGATCCCCTCATTTTTTATTAGAAACCTGAGATGCAGAGATAGAAGCAGATTTGCCTCAGGTCATTTTGAGAGAATGTGGCATATCCAGAGTTAAAACTCAGGACTCATTCTTCCTCTATTTCTTTTATTCCAGTTTGTCTCTGATATAATTTTAAGAATGGCCTTTTTTGGCATTAACTTTTCTAACACGGGAAAGGGAGTTACAGCCAGGTCTGTCTATGGAGACCCCAAAGAACAGGGGGATTGCAAAAAAGGAAAACAGCCAAACATCCGGCATGTTAGAAGCCTGCGTTTGAAATGGAGAGCAAAGACATACATATGTGTGCACACCGTGCACATGTCATCACACACACACAGGTGCATATTTAACATATGAAGAAAGCCAAGGCAAAGGAAGAAAATGCCCAAAGTTGTAGTGCAATGTGAGTTCATTACTGCTGAGTGGACCGATTTAAACAAATAAGGGAACAAACTTTTAGAGTCAAGGAGGCTTAACAGAGGATGACCATTTAAATATATTTTTTATTGGTTTTAGAGAGGAAGGGAGAGGGAGAGAGAGAGATAGAAACATCAATGATGAGAGAGAATCATTGATTGGCTGCCTCCTACATGCCCCCTACAGGGGATCAAACCTGCAACCTGGGCATGTGCCCTGACCAGGAATCGAATTGAGACCTCCTGGTTCACTCATCCACTACACCACACTAGCCGGGACAGAGGATGACCATTTAGAAAGACATGAAGACCATACTCTTGATTTAGCTCTGCTAAAACCTCTTTCCAAGCATTTAAGAACAATAAGAGCATCAGAGGACACCACCCTTTTTATCCCAGCGAAATCTGTTTTAGCCCCTAGGAATACATTTACAAGGAAGACAAAAAATGTCCTTAAATCTTGCTTTCTGTGTTCTATAAATACAAGCTTTCCACATCTGTTTGGCTTTCATGCAGCTTCCTCAGTCATCATCCCACACATTTACTGCTAAAGCAGTTACCACAGAAGGTTTTGACAGAAGCCATTTAGTAAAAGTGCACTTTCAGCTGCCAAAAATACAATGCAAACTACCCTGGCCAACTTCACACTCATGGGGTCGATCCCCTCCCTCTGGCTTTCTTATAGTGAGGCGACAGACTGACCCTTGCCTCAGTGCATTTAATGAAGAACAGGCAGCAGATTTCAGTAATGGATCAGTTCCTCTCCTCAGCATGCTCGATCTATAATGAAAATGAATTACCGTGCTTTAGTTCACTTAGAATAACCAAGTATGGATTAGTCTTTGATTCTGACTTTGCAGATGCTCAAATCCTATTGTGTAAGGCCTTAGCAGGACACTATAATGTTTCAGGTCTGGATGTGCTAAAGGAAGGAATGTTTAGATTAACCAAGTGTCCATTTATTCACTGACACGATAGGATTAGAATAATAGATCTTCCAAAACAATATGCCCTAGTCAGACTCCTTCTTACGCATGTACTTCACTTTAGTTACTAGAGAAGTGTTCTTAGCAATTGCAGAGTTGCAAAACAGGCAAAATTTCTCTGCAGGTTCCCTGCATCCCTCTGGCTAGTGTCCTACCATCAATGCCACAGGACTCAAGGTGCTTTTGATGTCCTCCTGCTTTGGTGACCCATGTAGATCTAGACATTACCTGAAGCCCTACAACCCTCACTCCCATGCTGCCTCATGCTATAGCCCAATGTATTTTACTATTTAATTATTTCAACAACTGTTTATTGAGTAATTACTTACTAGGTAGGGGGTAGGTCAAGTGTTGCCTACTATTTGCCCCTCTAGGGAGGAAACATGTTTTGGAATCCTAGGCAATATATACAACTAGAAGGCAGAGATGAGATTGTAAAGAGTCTTGTATACTATTATTGGGAAGGAGACTTTATCATTTAAGCAGTGGGTATCTATTGAAGATTTTAATATAGGCAAATAACTATCATATTAAGAAAAATCACACTAAAGACAGTGTAGAGGACAAGGGTGTCACTCAGTAGGAGCATTGTAAAGGGTGTAGTCAAGGACCAAAGTTAGTGTTCCTAGATAAGTAGTGTTAATGCTCAAACTCAAGCCAAGAAAAGGCCAAGGCCATGGATTGGAAAATGTAGAAATTATCACAGAATCTAGCCAAGAAGATGGCATTCATTGACCTAAAGTGGGCTTTCCTGACCCTGCATTCTAGTGAGGGCAGTTCAAGCCAGGAGTTCAGCCCTTTGGATGTGGCTAGAATAGACACCCTGAATGATCCAATGAAGGTTTCCTTCATTCTCATGAGGTGAGGGAACAGGAGAAAATGAAAAGAAAAAAAAAAGAGTAAAGCTAGAAGCAGTCTGACAGACAGAAAAATATTTGACAACACCTATACCCATGCAGGAAACTGCATGAAAGCCAAACAGAAGTGGGATATATATATCTCAACTGCTCTTGCAGTCTTGACTGAAAAGAAGCACATTGGTGGTAATGTCCAATGAATAGAGCCTAGAAAAAATGACTTCAGATTCTAGAACTGTCGCATTTCAATTATTTCCAAATTACTCTCTCTTTTTTTAAAAAAACAAAAAACAAGAGTGGCATAGGGCAACGGGCCTGAAGAACACATGGAACCACTCAAGTTTCACCATTATGACTTACGATGTATTCCAGAGGATAAAGTTTTCATCATAGATCTTTTTTATTGATTTTTTTTTTTAGAGATAGAGAGGAAGGGAGAGAGAGATAGAAATATCATACATCAGCTGCCTACTGCACGCCTCCTGCTGGGGGTT
>NW_006292442.1:647843-658895 GCF_000327345.1 Myotis davidii
GGGATCCAGCCTGAAACCCAAGCATGGGCCCTGACCAGGAATCGAAATGGTGACCTCTTGGTCCCTGGGTCTGCATTCAACTGCTGAGTCTCACTAGCCAGGGTAATCATAGATCTTTGCAATGATCTTGTGTTACTATCTATGGCAGTGGATCTCAACCTTGGCTGCACATTAGAACACCTAGGAATCTTTCAAAATCCTGATTTCTGGGCCTCATCCTCCGGAAATCCTGTTTCTTTGTTATGGGATGGGGCCACAACATTAGTAACAAAGAAACAGAATTTCCAGAGGATGAAGGCCATAAATCAGGATTTTAAAAAGATTCCCAGCTGATTCTAATGTACAGCCAAGGTGGAGAACCACTGAAAGGAGTCTCAGAGCCAGTCATGAATGAGAGAAGTTTAGGTAACTATTAGTTTTCAAGGACTGCTATAACCAAGTCTCACAAACTGTGTGGCTTATACAACAGAAATTTATTGTCTCCCAGTTCTGGAGGCTAGAAGTCTGCAACCAAGGTGTTGGCAGGGTTGGTTCCTTTAAGGCTGCACATGAAAATCTGTTCCATATATGCCTCCTCACTTCTGGTGGTTTGTTAGTGATATTTGTTGTTCCTTGGCTTATAGATGCATCACCCTGATCTGTCTTCATAGCTACATAGCATTCACTGTGTGTGCATACCTGTCTCTATCTCCAAATGTTTCTGTTTTATATGGACACAGTCATATTGGATTAGGGCAATGACCTCATATTTTCATATATTTCATTAAAGTACTAGAGGCCTGATGCATGAGAATTCATGCAAGAGCAGGCCTTCCTTTCCCTGGCTGCTCGCACCATCTTCCCTCTGGCACCCTGGATCCGGACTTTGCTCCTCCAGCTGCCAGCAGGCACCTGGAACCTGGGCTGGCTTTCCTCGGGTCACCCACAGGAACCTGGGGCCTGGGCTGGCTTCCCTCGGACTCCGGCTTCGTAAGGAATGATGTCCAGTCTAATTAGCATATTGTGCTTTTATTTTCAGGACCCCTCAGGGGATGTCCACAGGGAATGGGCCTAAGCCGACAGTTGGAAATCCCTCTCACAATCTGGGACCCCTCGCTCCTTACCGCCGCCTGCTTACTGCTCCTTACCACTGAGCTCGCTGGCCAGGCCCACGGGGTGAGAGGTGGACACAGAGAATACTATCTCACCCAATTGTGGGGCAGGCTGGCTGGCCTTCATCTGCCTGACCCCACCCAGGGAGGGACCGAGCAGGGTGTCTGCCTCTCCATTCTCTATCCTTCCATCTGTGACACCTGTCACCTTTGCCAGGCCTCCCCCAAAGTGAGTTCAGCTCAATTCCTGAATGTAAAAGGGCATGGGGGGGTCCTTCACTCCAGTGACTTCTGATTCCCAGAGACAGGACCTGGTCAACAGGACCTGATCTCAGCAAGGTAGATCTGTTTCAAGAAAAGTTGGGAATGCAGGCTTTCGTATGAGCCCCTATTCCAAAAGGTGGCAATTTATTCACATTGTGGCAAAGACACCTTCAAGAGTAATGTAACTGGGTAAAGTCAGGGCCAAACCGAGCCATTTTCTCATCCAATCTCTCTGAGGTGTGTGGACAGAAACAAGTCTCAGCTCTTCGCAGGACACTTCCAGGTTTGTTTGTTTGTTTTAAGCCTAAAGGACAGTAGTCTGTCTCCATTCTTGTTCTTTGGGATTTTTTCAACATCGGGTAAAATGATATTTACATTGGGGCAATCCTCTCAAGATACAATATTCCAGTTGCACCCATGTGACAACAACAGCGCCCCTCAGAGGGAGGGAGCCGACAGATGGGGAGCAGGGAATTCTGAAAACCAAAGCAATGACAGAGATGCTAAGCCTTTCCTTCACGTGTCTGACACCCCTCTTCAGGCGGCCTGCAGGCCGGGCGTCTGCTGCACCTTTACCACTTGATGTCCTGGCAGGATGCCCTGGGCCTCTTATCTTGAAGCATTAAAGAAAAAATTAGATATGCCCGTTACTCTGAATATCCTTGAATCAGACAATTTATCTAGTACCTCTGGTACATCAGAAAATAGGCATTAATTTTGACAAAGCCAATTAAATCATGTGAGAAAAAGATGAATCCCTTCCATTCAGGTCACCTTTCAAAGAATTATTTAACTTTCAAGATCGTCGGTGCATGTCGGTGGAGTGTCGCTTGGTTTCTAGTTAGACTATCATTGCCTGTCCATTGTGCTTGCCTCGGTGTTGGAAGCAAAATCGTAAAGCGTAGCGGATAACAAAACATTATCTGGACAATTTCAACTGAGGTTAACATGAAGTCAGCACCCTGGGAACTATGTAAAGCTGTGGAAACATCTTCTCAAAGGGCCTGCAGTTTCTTGTCGTAACACAGGGCCACAATGACGTGGAAAATCTTGTTTGAGGACAGGTTCTGCCGTCTGGTGAAGTAATCCTTTCACCAGAGAGCCCATGATCTGCTGGGGAAACTTGGCCAGTCAGAGGTGGGGGTGATGGGGTGACCCAGCACATGCTCTACATATTGGTCCCAGCTGGGGCAGGCAGAGGTTAGCATGGGTAGGTGGGGCTCTTCCTCACGGTGCTGGCAGTGCCAATACACAAATTCCTTCTGACGCTCCAGTATGCTGAAGTCCGCAGCTATCTTCATGTCAAAAACAGTGTGCCCCAAGGCTTTTGAGGAAGCTGCAGAGCCTTCTGGATGCATCAGTGACACTGAGGCTGAATTTAGCAGCAAAATAAAGCAGAGACTATGGACACATGGACACTGCCAGCACCTTGTACTGTGAGGTATCACATTTCTTATTAAGGTTCAGAACACGGACGAATCCTTGGTGTTCTGTTGAGAAACTTGGACTCCTTCATCTGCAGTCACACAACTGTCACATGCCAGGCAGTCACTCAGAAATATCTTGGCATCAGCCAACTTACGGAATTCTCCCTTCTCTACATTCTCCTGAGCCAGACTCCGGATATTGACTGCAGCATTCTCTTGGTCATCGGTTTTTGTTTTTTTACTACATTCCTTCTGTGTGCATTGATCACACTTCATCTGGAGTGGGGCAGATGGGGGCAGGCTCAAGTGACCTGGAGGAAGCACAGAGAGAGCAGTCAGTCACTGCTGGTCGCCCCTGGCGCTGCTGGTGGTATCCTTTCTTCCTGGAGTGTCTAGGGAGGGGAAGTGGCCTCAGTGCCCGAGGCCAAGTTCGAGGAGGCTGGCAGCTCTATCAGGATTGTGCCGACAGTGCTGGTCCGTTGGTGCCTGGCCTGTCCTCTTCGGATTCAACCTGCAGGACTACTAAGGGAGCCAGTCCAAAGGAAGGGAATCAGCCTCAGTGCCCGAGGCCGAGTTCCAGGAGGCCAGCACTCTCTGTCGGGATCGTGCTGGAGGCGCTGGTCCATTAGTGCCTGTCCTGCCCTTTGGAGATTGAACCTACAGGACTACTAAGGAAGCTAGTCCCCAGTTCCACCACGCCTCCACCACCAATTGATTGGAGCCTGAGGACCAGGAGGAGGTACCAAGAGGCCTGCCTTTCAGCTGCTCCCCAATCCCTAGGCCACTCACTCTGGTTCCCTGTTAACCATCCCCTGATCAATGGGAGCCTGCGGGCTGGGGGAGGGACCAAGCAGTCTGCCTTCCACCTGCTATCCAGTTGCAGCTGCCACAGATTCATTGGAGCCTGAGGGAACCTGGTTCCCTCGCTAGCCATCCCCTGATCAATGGAGCCCGAGGGCCTGGGGATGGACCAGTCGTCCATTTGGTTGTTATGGACCCTGGATTTTTATATATTAGGATGGTTGATATACACTATTGTATTAGTTTCAGGTATATAACATAGTGATTCAACATTCATATACATTACAATGTGATCAACACCATAAGTCTAATGACCTCATCTTGATTATCTGCAAAGACCCTATTTTCAAGATCATATCTACAGGAACTGCGGGTTAGAGCTTCAACACCTTTTATGGGGGCACAATTCAACCCACCAGTAATTGTCTATATATTCTCACTAATTTAGTCCTTCTGAGGTACCAATTATTATGTTACATACTCTGCATATACAGGGTAGGACAAAAGTAGGTTTAAAGTTGTGAGTATACAAAACTCAGCTTATTCTTGTATTATTATTTATTAATTATTGTATTATTTTCCATATGAACACCTGTAACCCTAATTTTACCTCACCCTGTACAGTCCATCATTTAACCTCCACATCAACTCTTCCAGGTTAGCATTATTAAAGGGTTAAAAGGTAGGCCAGAGTTCAGGCTGACATACTGGGTCAAATGAGGGAATGGCAACTATACAGGGAACAAGGGCAAATGTTATTTATTGTACAAACAAGCATTTAGTGCTTTTCCGAATGAATAGAAAATCTGAGAGTCACAATTTGAAAATCAATCCATACAGCAAGGACAAGTACAAATCCAAGAGCCATAAGTAAGAAACTAAAAACATATTCTCACTCCAAGGTCCAGAGGTATCTTCATGCTTGTGACCAGTATAAGGACAAGCAGTGATGAATCAGAAGTGAAATCCAGAGCATAAATCAAAGATTACAAAAAAACTGGGGTTTGGAAAGCTATTGGCTCAGCAACTAGAGAGACCTGGATATAGCCAATGAAACTAGATAAGATCTAGAAAAGGACATTGTTTTTGATATTCATTTCAGATTCACTTTACACACACATATACCCCGATAAATTTCTCAACTGATAAATAAGGAGGTAGATAGAATATATATGATAGAGTTGCCTAGTGGTTTAGTGCAGGGGCTCTGGAGTCAATTATTTGGATTTCCATCCCGGCTACATTATTTCCTGTGGTGTGACCTTAGGGAAGTCACTTAACATCCCCATATGCCTTGTTTTTCTTATCTGTAAAAATGGGGATAATTATAGTACCTTTATCAGAGAGTTTTAATTAGTTCAATATATATATAAAGTACTTATAAAGTTTTCATAGCAAACATTCAAGAAATGTTAACTATTATTGCACATAAAGGTATAAAATACATAGATTCAAATAAACACATATACAGTAAAGCCTTGATATTTTCAAGGTATATGTCCAGAGACTTTCACATATTCCAAATCTGTGAACTTACAGTATGTAATTTCTTTTTTAAAATATTACAAAGTGAAACTTAATACACTTCATGATTTCATAACAACAGGGCAATAATCGTCTATGAAGCTATGAAAATAAATGTGGCCACTAAATAAACTATTATTTTATAGTATTAACTGCACACTAACAAAATCCTGCAAATTTGAACCAAAGAGGATGAGTAAAATTGGCTCATATGGTCATCTGGTATTCCTGTACAGTACAGGAAGTACAAACACTAGCCCATCTGTCTCATACTGCTGGAAACCTATATCTTACTTGAAATTAAGGAGCAAAGCACACTTTATCCTTTCCTCACAGTCTGTACTATGATTCAGTAAAGCAAAGGCTGAGCACCTAGTACATACATATATCATTTGGAAGTAACCAGAATGCTTTTTCTCTCCAGCCTCACATTGTTAATATTTTTCAGTCTATTTTCAGACAAACTCCCAGAAAATGCTAAGTCAGTCTCCACAAGTAAAATGTTACAGGCAAGCATGAAAACAAGACAAGAGAAAAATGACAGATATAGAGAACAGATATTAGACAAGAAACCTGAGAATTATGGAGGTTACTGAAGAAGATATTACAAGCAATGACCAAAGACACGATTGAAGGAATTGTTTCTGGGTTTTAAAAAAAAACTATGAAAAGAGATCTGCATTTAGACATATTCTGACAAAAACAAATTTGTATTAGGGGGACGAAGAAAAATGCCTACAAGTGTCCATGGAGAAAAGTAAACAGATTATCTCTAAAGCTACAAAATTTAAGCTAAATTTAAACATCTCAGATACATACTATATTCCAAAAGGCAATAAATGAAGCAATAGCAACATAATTTTCAAGGGTGTTAACTAAGAATTATATGCTAAGACTAATGGTCTTTCATGTGTAAAGGAACAATGTCAGATAGTCAAAGGCTCATAGGACAGTAGAAAACATTAATTATACTATCATATATAATTCCTTAAAACAAATACTTGGACTATATGACCACTGCCCAAACTATGAATAGACAATTAGAATTCACAAAAAGGGAAGTAATGATATGAAAAGACTGATTCCTTTGCTACCATAGTCAAAGACCCAGCAGCCTAACATTAACACTAGCAATGCAGTAAGGTGTGGTAAAAAAGAACATGGAAACTAGGCATCCATATTTAAAAAAAGTGATTCTAGATAGCCCTTACACTCTACATAAAAATTAACTCAAAGTGAATTATAGACCTAAATGTAAAACACAAAACTATAAAACTCCTATAAGATAACATAGGAAAAACTCTAAAGTTGGCAATGACTTTTTCGATACAACATCAAATGCTCAATCCATGAAAGAATGAATTGATGAGCTGGAATTCATTAAAATTTTAAAATTCTGTACTGTGAAAGACACTGTTAAGAGGATGCAAAGACAAGCCAAAAACTGGGAGAAACTACTTGTAGAAGATACATCTAACAAAAGACTGCTTTCCAAAATATACAAAGAACTTTTAAAGCTCAACAATAAAAAACAAACAACTCAATTTAAAAAGTAGACCAAAGACTTTGACAGATACCTCCCCAAAGAAGCTATACAGATGGCAAATAAATATATGAAAAGATGCTCCACATCATATGTCATCAGGGAAATGTACAATAAACAACAATGGGTGCTACTACAAATCTATTAGAATGGCCAAATTTCAGAATTCTGACAGCACCAAATGCTGGCGAGGATGTAGAACAACATGAACTCTTACTCATTGCTGGTGGAAATGCTAATAGTACAGTCACTTTGGAAGTTTCTTATAAAACTAAATACACTCTTACCATACAATCCAGCAATCGCTTTTTCAGTATTTACCTTAATGAGTTGTAAACTTATGCCCATACAAAAACCTGCACATGAATGTTTATAGCATCTTTATTCATAATTGCCAAAACTTGGAGGCAACCAAAATATTCTTCAATATGGGTGTGAACAGATAATTAAATGATAGTAAAGCCAGACAATGTAATATCCTTATGCATTAAAAAGAAATGAGCAATCAAGTCATGAAAAGAGTTAGGGAACTTCAATGCATATCACTAAGTAGAAGAAGCTAATCTGAAAAGGCTACATTATATATGATTGCAACCACATGACATCTATGGGGACAGTAAAAAGACCAGTGGCTACCAGGGCTTAGATTGAAGAAGGGATTAATGGGTGGAGCACAGAGTATTTTTAAGGCAGTAAAACTATTCTGTATGATACTGTAATGGTGATATATGCCATTATACATTTATCCAAACTGACAGAATATATAGTACCAAGAGTGAACCTAATGTAAACTATGGAGCTTGGATGAATATGATGTGTAAATACAGGTTCTCTGATTGTAACAAATATATCACTCTGTTGGGGGATGTTAATACTGGGGAAGGCAATACATGCGAGGAGATGGGGGTATATGGAAACTCTCCGTATTTTCTGCCCAATTTTGCTGTGAACCTAAAACTGCTCAAAATGTTAAAGGCCTGTTTTAAAAAGTGCATCACATGTATTTTAAATATGAATTTGTAAGACATTAAATGGCATTTTAATGTCTTTTTGAAGACCTTTCTATGTAAGCATTTATTTGATTACACCAGCATTAGCATTTTATCAATTGTGTTTTATAGTAAAAAGCAATGACATTGGACTCACTATGTATGGCATAACTTTACCTCTTCAAGAAACACTGTTCAGAAAATTTTAAAAGCATAAGCATTTCATCTTAATTTTTAACATGTGTAATGAAAATCAATATAGGAATTAAAAAAACAAAGAACATAGGACTGGTTGGGGAAAGACCTGTGTTGAAATCCCAACTATATCACTATTATTTGGTTGTGTGAGTCAGTAATCTGGTGCAAACTATATGTATAATCATATTTATATCCATATTTATAGTAAACAAACTTAAGCTAATTTGAGCTGAATTACTTTCCCTGCAATTTCTCTGAGCCTTAGTTTCTCCTTTTATAAAATAAAGATAACAATGATATCCCAGGTTTACAGTGAGTAAAATAAATAATGTAAGTACAGTATATAGGAGCAAAATACCATTTTAAGGAAGTGCCATAATTCATCAAGAGTGCTTGATTTCAAATTCTTTAGCAAAAGCAACACCACGATTTACAATGTATCCTCTTAGAAGAATCTTATTCATGTCATTTGGCTTCTTCCTTCCACAATAATTCTTTTTTTAAAAAAATATATTTTATTGATTTTCCACAGAGAGGAAGGGAGAGAGACAGAAAGTCAGAAACATCGATGAGAGAGAAACATCAATCAGCTGCCTCCTGCACACCCCCTAGTGGGGATGTGCCCGCAACCCAGGCACATGCCCTTGACCGGAATCGAACCCGGGACCTCTCAGTCCGCAGGCCGACGCTCTATCCATTGAGCCAAACCGGTTTTGGCAACACAATAATTCTTAGTTAAAATCACATGTGACATAAAACTACATAATTTTTTTAATGACCCTTAAACAAAGTCCTAATTTATCCAGGTATTTAAATACACCTCATTTTTCTACAAAAATAGAAAGTCTTTGCCTGATTTGGTAGATCCTCCAAAATCAGAACACTTTATATATCTATTCTTATTTCTAACTACCCTTACTAACTCTTCATCCCAGCTCTCGTTCCTTCTACATGGCTCATGCCCCAAGTACATCACACTATACATTAAATGTAATTCTCGTGGTCTAGACTGCCTAAATCCTTTCCCTGCCCCTAATCTATACTCTATTTGCCTGTAAATTCCACCTTTGCTAAGACAAAATTCCTAATTTTCTAAAGCTAAATTTTAAATTGATAACTTAAAAATTACAACCATATTATTTTATTATAGTCATCAAATTTATTGCATTTCACAATACTTTTTACTACACCATTCACGGTTTCAGATGTATTTCTATCTCATCTTCAAATAAAGTGTAATTTCCTTGGGAAAAAAATATTCTTCATGAGGAGTTGTTAATGATGTGAGAAATGCTTATTATTTGGTGTCAAATAAAAAAAAGCAGGATAAAAATTGTATATACAGTGTGATCTCTACTTCATAAGGATGAATAGAAAGAATAGAAGCAAATATGCTAGAATAATGATTGTTTTCCTCTCGGTGGTAGAGTTATAGGTGACTTCTGTTTTCTGCCCTAGGCTTGTCTATTTTAATATTTTTATAGGAATGTGTACTTTTAAACTCAGGAAAAATGTTTAATGGAACAGACGTTTTAATTATTCAACCATATTTTACTGATAGTGAAAATGTGTTCAAGCAGCCACTTTAAGTGTTCCTTCTTACAACTGCATCATAGACATATATGAACAGTTCCTTGGTTTTCTCTCAAATAACATTTCTGTTGAGAATTACATGTTTCCTATGCATATCCTTAAACCTCAAATTAAATACCTATATTGGTTAGAATGCTTTTAATTTTTAGTGAGAAATAAACCTAAATAAAACTGTCTTGATAAAATAGAGTATTACTTGGTTCAGAGATTCTAAAATATGGCTAACATTAACCACAATATGATCCAGAAATTCAAGATACCGTCAGTGTTCCAACACTGTTGTCATGCATTTCTCTATTTCTATCTTCCTTGGCCCTCAAGGTTTGTCCTTGGGCTATCTCTCCTCAAAGTGTCAAAAACGGCTGCAGTAATAAAACCATGCATTCTCAGAGTACTACTAAACCCTACGGAGAAGAGAAAGTCTTCATCCCAGCATTCTCAGCAAAACTGCTGAGGTTCATTATGATTGGTCTGAATCACGTCATGTGCCTACTCATGACCGATTTATTAGGTGAATGCCATACACTGATTGGCTTAGGCCAATCTGGGCCCACCTGAAGCTGTGTATTGAATCAATACCATGTAAGTCATATAGCTGAAAAGGTGAGAGGGATAGGGAGAGGGTAATTTGTAAAGGAAATTCAGAGTATTGTTATATAAAAAAAGACAGAATCAATGCTGGATAGCAAAACCAGGAGAGTGGACTAAGCAATTTCTGTTGCATTCAATAATATGTATTTCTCTCTTGATGAACATGTTTGCACTTGTTGGAACCTGGCTGAAACAATTTAAGGAGTGGAACTTTCTTACTTCGACATAGAGCATATAGGGTAGATTATTCACATCATACATTGACCCAACATGGAATATGATGCTTTATTTTTTAATATACCAACAAATTTTATTGTCCGACTAAGAACCACTACTTTTTCTTCATATTTTTCAATATATCTCCAGCAACAGCTGGACAAACTGTGTTTTTTTCCAATTAAAACAATGCCATATTTTTATTAAAGCTAATTAATACTGGTGGTTATGTTATTCACTAGTTAAGGACTTCCTCACATATATTATATACAATTTAAATTTTTACCTTAGCAAAAAAAAAAATTTAAATCACTAAAAATAAGGACTTTTTGGATGACCCATGAATAATATCCAAAACTTGGATTATTTTAATCATCTGCAGTATGTTAGATTAAACCATATGAAACTGCCAATATTTGACTACTTTTTACCCAGACCAAAAGCAATTTCATGTGGCTCAGCATAAAATACATACACATAAACACACACATATATATAAGCATCCTGATAATTAGGAGTACAGTAATATTTGGAAAACTACCTATGCAATTTGATTCCTTTATATGTTACTAGAGGCCTGGCGCACAAAAATTTGTGCACTCAGGGGGTCCCTAAGCCCGGCCTGTGCCCTCTCGCAGTCTGGGACCCCTCAGGGGATGTCCACTTGCTGGCTTAGGCCCGCTCCCCGGGGGATTGGGCCTAAGCTGGCAGTCAGACATTCCTCTGGCAGCCCGGGAGCCCTCTGGAGATGTCCACTTGCCAGCGGGGAGCAGGCCTAAGCTGCAGTAAGACATCCTTAGTGCTGCTGACACTCC
>NW_006292442.1:659416-693222 GCF_000327345.1 Myotis davidii
GCCACCCACCACCCGCCACGCCCTGGCTCCACTCCCACTTCCCACCTCCCACCTCCGCCGCCTTGGCTCCATTCCTGTCTCCGCTGCCTCTACTTTGCTCCCTTCTGCAGCACTTGGCTTCCTTCTATGTTGTCTTCAGTCTTTGCTTCATTCCTGTGTATGCAAATTAACAGCCATCTTTGGTGGGTTAATTTGCATACTCATCTAAATGGCTGGTTGAGCAGAGTGGGTGATGGTTAATTTGCATGTTTCTCTTTTATTAGTGTAGTTGCTATGACTGATGGGAAAGGCAAGAAAAAATACATATTCATGGATATACAGAAAAAATGATACAGTGCAATTCTTTTTATAAAAAAAGCGTTTTGTAACCAAACTGTATTGTTTTTCTACTTGGTCTTATTTTCTTGTAAATTCAAATGTGCTGAAGCACTCTTGTGGTTTCTTGTCAATACACTCACTGAGTGACCCTAAATGATCTCCACTAACACCCTCAATTTCCTTCTCTGTCAAAGCAGGTAGGCAGCCAGCAGGTGATGACTGGGTGACTCCATGACCCTAAAAACAGAATGACAAATCTAGTTTCCTGAGAATGGGCGAGCTGACAGAAAGGAATCATTCACATCTGCCCACTGGAAACAAACAGAAAGTCTCAATTCATATCCCCAAAATGTCCAGCTGCTAATGATTTAACAGCATCTGACCTGAATGAGAAAGACATATCTCATCAAATATTGTTTGTTTTGTTTTAAAATATATTTTTATTATTTTAGAGAGGAAGAAAGAGGCAGAAAAAATATCAATGATGAGAGAGAATCATTGATCAACTGCTTCCTGCGTGCCCCACATGGGATCAAGCCTGCAACCTGGGCATGTGCCCTGAGTGGGAATCGAACCATGACCTCTTGGGTCATAGATTGATAGTCACCAATGAGCAACACCAGCTGGGCTCCCACCAAATATTTTTGAAAAATATTAGAGCAGAAATCTTTATTGCCTCTTTATCTAGTTCCTTTTTTGATAATCCAATTTATACCAGCCCAGAGTTCTCTTATTTTCCCTGCCCTTGGATATTGAAGCTGGCTAAGTAGCAATAAATAGGGACAAGAGAGTTTCTTTGCAAAATAGCTTCACAAGTATAGCAATCAAAAGATCTATGTGAAAACTAGTGTTTTCCTTGCCTTTTTGAGATCTCAAGCAGCCACAAACTTTAGTTTGCTGCCTTCCTTTCCTAGCAGTTCAAAAGAACAAGACCCTCTCTGAATTATTACATTTATGTGGTCTTCTCTTAGAGTAGCTGTAACTTCAGAGGATTATCATGGTGAGTACAGATACCAACTGGAACATATATTTTGGGAAACTCTCTATATTCAGAGTTTCTAGTAAACTTTAAGTGACCCCATGCATTGCCAAATTATAAGAGATGCCAATGTAGCTGAAGTAGAGAAAAAAGAAGGCAGAATGAGAAGGCCACAGAAATCGTTATATCAAGTCAACTATGAAACTGTGCCCCCACTCCCTACTGACTTCACCTTCACATTCTGTACTGGCACAGTTGACAAAATAGGGAAAATTTAGGAAGTAAGCTCCTATGTGTGTATACGTGTTTGTGTGTGTGGTGTAGTGTGTGTGTGTTGTGTGTGTGTGTGTGAGAGAGAGAGAGAGAGAGGGAGAGAGAGAGAGAGAGACATGTGTTTTGATGTGTTTGCAAGCAGAGAATGATTTAACATATTGAACCATATGGTTGTGTTTTTACTCAAGATATGTCTTAATAATTACCAAGTTGGAATCGATTTGATTAAATGGACTATGGTTGTCAATTATCTGCCACAGATACCAAAAACTCGATTTCTCAGGATTATGGCTAACTGGGCCATGCAACTTATCATAAAGGGAGCAGCAGTCACCTGTTTTTTTTTTTTTTTTTTTCTCTCCCTGAAAGCTCAGAAATGACACAAGGTGATACTGAAAAGAGAAATGCAGACATACTTAAGCTGGAGCCAGGAAAGAGAAAGTCATTCTGTTCTAATTAATTCTTCCTCACCCCATCAGGAATGAGAACTGTATTTTCTCAGCCTTTATGTCAAACCAAGGTGTGAGAAGGTAACACAAGAGTAGTCACAGCCTCTGGAGAAGAAAGCCAAGTTGAGAGCATTACAGGCCAATATTGTATCCCAGGAAACACACCCAGCCTGCATTTAAGAGCCCATAGGAGACTGGTGTTTGAAATTCAATCTGTTGAGTCAGAAACATTTCCTGTCATATTGTGTCCACCATCCAATTTGTCACAAGTATGGCGTAAGTCGGTGGAAAATGCCTCAAACTCACTGCTACCTACGAAGTGTCATGGCAGAGTAAGTGAGTATCTATATACAGTGTTCCCTTCTAGGGGATACCACAAGAAGACTTATTTGTTCAAAAATATCCTTCTATCCCTCTCCAAGTCTCTCAGCTCCAGCATGCATTTATGCTTGTCATTAACACTATCCCAAGTAATATTTAACACTCTTCAGAGTCATGCGTATTTTAACAGGGTTAAAACATTCTGGCTCTAGCTGGTTTGGTTCAGTGGATAGAACATCGGCTTGCGGACTAAAGGGTCCCAAGTTTGATTCAGGTCAAGGGCACATGCCTGGGTTGCAGGCTTGACCCCCCAGGAGGGGGTGCTCAGGAGGCAGTCAATCAATGATTCTCTCTCATCAGTGATGTTTTTATCTCTCTCTCTCCTTCTCCCTTCCTCTCTGAAAGCAATAAAAATATGTTTTAAAAAAAGAAAAGGGAAAAGATTGGGTTATTGAACAAATGGCTTTTAGGTACTTATAAAAGCAGCTAATATAATTGGCTAAAAAAATCATGTTCATTTCTTTTTTTCAATAGTGTTACTTACCTGGCAGATTTGCTGAATGCTACAATTAGAGTTATGTAGATTACATAAGGAGATATTTTAACTTTGGCAACTATGCAGATTCAGTTAAGCAGATACTTGTGAAGTCAGGTGACCATTGTCACAGAATGTACCCCAATGAATAAATCAGTGGCAACCTGTTTCTGTCATAGTTCCTACACACCCTATCAATAACTTGGTGGTAATCACAGAAAGTTCACTGATTTACCACATTTATGAATCAAATAAATGAAACAGATAATTAATATAACAGAATCATGTTTCAAAGACATCTCAGTAGACTAACATGATGGATCAAGTGATATAATTTAATAAAGAATAGTTCTTCCCTTAGAAAGAAATAATCCTTCCTCAATGGGAGGATAATTTAATAGGCTCTCTGATATATGACCTGGCTAAGCCAACCCAGAATAAGAATTTAGATGTGGGCCTTATATTGTCAGAGGAACACTGACAACCAGAAGGAGATAAAAAAAAAATGGGGCTAAGTAATTCTAAAACTACGACATATGAAGGATATATGAAAACCTGACAATGTCTAGGTGGCAAAAGAAAACAAAGAAATGGAAGCAGAAGTTGAATAAAGATGATAGCTCCCTCTCTGAAAAGTTAACATGTGGAAAAAGACATAAACTTATCCTTTGCAGCCACTGGAGGAGAATTAGGAGCAACGAGAAGCAAAAATGAGGTACATTTCAGTTCAATATAAGGAGGTCCATGGACAGAACACAATGGGTTGGATTATATAATATTGAACTTCTTTGCTCTAAAAATATTTAAGCAAGCTAAATGCCTACCTGCCAAAGACATACTAGTGTACATTTCTATACTCGGTGGAAGCTGGAAGATTGGACCAGAGGACCTCTAAGTTCCCTTCCAACTCCAAGATTCTATAACCCACTGATCTTATTTTTTGAAAATATTCACAACAAAATTTATTTAAAAAACATCTTCCCTTGGGGCTTAGGTATCTGTTTATTGTGAGATAGCTAGCATTATCTTCCAATTAAAGAGTTAACAGATATTTAAGTCAAGTACCTCTAGAATAATGATGATAATTGGTAGTTGGTAAGCAAAATAGAGTATGATCTATAGATATTTGATTTAAAGATTTTAGAAATAGCCGAAACCAGTTTGGCTCAGTGGATAGGGCATCGGCCTGCGGACTGAAAGGTCCCAGGTTCGATTCCGGTCAAGGGCATGTACCTGGGTTGCGGGCACATCCCCAGTGGGAGATGTGCAGGAGGCAGCTGATCGATGTTTCTCTCTCATCGATGTTTCTAAGTCTCTATCTCTCTCCCTTCCTCTCTGTGAAAAATCAATAAAATATATAAAAAAAAAAGATTTTAGAAATATATGAATAGTACTCATGTGAAAAAACACACAACTCACTTTTGATTATTACAGAATGGAAATATGGGCAGGGATAGCTGTGTTTATTATTTAATTCCTCTCCATTCAGAGAGTTAGCAAGAATATACAGAAGACATGTCCCACAAAAGACACTTTGCTATGCACTGGGTTTTATTTAGATGCTGCCTATTTCCTTAAGGAGAACACAGTCCAATGGTAGTGGTGGACATAAGCATTAGGAAGGTGTCTTGCTTGAAGACTGGAGGCACTCCCTCAGCTTCTAGCTTTATTTTGTTGTTGTTGTTAATCTTCACCCAATGATATATTTCCATTGATTTTTAGAGAAAGTGGAAGGGAGGGGGAGAGACACAGAGAGAGAGAAACTTTGATGTGAGAGCACATTGATTGGTTGCCTCCCACATGTGTCTCGACCAGGGCAAGGGATCCAACCTGCAATCAAGGTATGTTCCCTTGACCAGAATTGAACCCTGGATCCTTCAGTCTATGAGCCGACGCTCTATCCACTGAGCCAAACCAGGTAGGCAAAACTGTAGCTTTAGACCTGAATAGAGACAGCACTTTAAACATATTAATGGCCTCCAGACAGGAGCACTATTGCCTCAATGCCTATCAGTACCATTACAGAAATCAACTTTTAGCTCCTGAATACTTCAACATGAATCTTTTTTTAGCTTCTGAGACTCTGACAACTCATTATGACCTCAGTTACAATCAGACATGATAGAGACACGTAATGGAAGTTTTGATGGGAAAGGTATGCATTTCACATTATGGAAGAAGGTAAAATCATTCGGGTGCTGACTGAAGAATAAGGACCTAAACCAGTGTTTAACTCATGTCCCATTACATGATTGGTATTCAAAATATATATGATATATGAAGAAATGAGTGAATGAATGGGCAGATGGAGGGGTGCAAGCCTGTTTCTAAAATAATGTCTACATGTAATGATACCCCATTTGTCAGAAATCCAATAAGAATTTAAATAATAAATATATAAATAAATTTAAAATGTTTAATTTCAGGATTGATTCATAGTGTGATCTTAGCAAATTTGACCAATAAATACTTTCCTGATTTTTTTCATTTCCATTATCTTCAGTTAGAATACATTTCCAAAGCTCTTTCTCTATCCTGAATGCAAGGTGTCTTGCTAGTTTCACCTCATGAAAACTACCAGGCAGAAAGGATCAGAATAGCAGATTAAGAATAGCATTTAATGCATTTTGCTTTCCATGTAGATTCCTGGTGTCTATCAAGTAAGTTTTTGTCATCATGTGTTTATGTTCTAAGGGTGATTATGTCTAATTTTTTATTGAGTGTTAACACATGTAATTACATAATTACAATGTGCGGTTATGCAATTATGATGTATGATTAAGTTAATATCACCAGGTTGGTGTATTTTCAGAGGACTGTTGGAAGGAGATATGATTTAATCTCTAGTAGCTCTCAATACACATATTCAAGATTCATGTGTGCACTCACATGCAAGCACATATGTGTATGTGTGTGTGCATGTGCATGTGCACATGTGTATATGTCTTAATTTTGGGTGGGAGTTGCAGAGGATAGTAGAGATCAGTATCGTTGGTTCAGATTGGAGAACAGAATAAGGCAAACAGATGTGACCATTACTAAGGGATTTTCCACTCTTGTTTCAAACCAACATTTTTTTGGAGTATTTTAAACATGCAATGGCTAGCCTCAAGCTAAGTTTAATATATGTGAAAAAAAAAATCCAAGGCATGTTATATGGGTGATTCATAAAATAATTAAACAGGTTCTAAAATGAATTACTCAGTAACTATGGTATATATACTGAGTGGCCAGATTATTATAACCACTTGATGTTTGTAGGCAAATTAGCTATAATTTTGTGCTGAAGTTGCTAGAGGGCCAGATCATTATAAACATCTGAATAACACAACATACCTAGGTACTGTTGCTGATCAAGTTCATCCTATCATGTTGATGGCGTATCCCAAAGGAGATGGCTTCTTCCAACAAGACAGTGTGCCATGCCATGGTGCTCGTATTATGCAGGAGTGGTTTCAAGAACATGAGGGAGACTTTACCTTGCTTAGGTGGCCCCTCATAATAATGTGGTCACTCATTGTATATATAAGCATATAGCCAGATTAATTTATAAAGGATCTATCACAATTATTTTTATAATCTTACAAATGCTCAATATCTATTTCTTATGCCACAGGCACAGGTTTAGTCCTATAGCAGTGATGGCGAACCTTTTGAGCTCCGCGTGTCAGCATTTTGAAAAACCCTAACTTAACTCTGGTGCCGTGTCACATATAGAAATTTTTTGATATTTGCAACCATAGTAAAACAAATACTTATATTTTTGGTATTTATTTTATATATTTAAATGCCATTTAACAAAGAAAAATCAACCAAAAAACTGAGTTCACGTGTCAGAGGTTCGCCATCACTGTCCTATAGCAATTGTTCCCAGAATGTCAATGGTATGAATATCAGCAAGGTTATATTCTTTGATTTCCTCAGCCATTCAAGAAAGAAATGTTACAAGACACAAAGTTCTAAAGACATGCACACATGAAAAATGATTTGCATAATGTAACAACTAGGGATCTACGTGGCTGCTACTTTTAAGGTAGATCAAAGTTTTGAACACTATATCCAGGCTACCTCCATGTTAGATGGTTCTTAATGGACCTTTACATTTGTGATGGAAGTAAAGCAGAGACTCATCATTCTGGAAAGTGAAGTTAAGAGACACTTAACAATGGAGAAAAAGCTCACTCCATTAACATGTCCAACATAGTATTTCTGTCACTGTACAAATAAAATGATAGCTCAAAGTCTCATGTGCAAGAGATGGCACATAAGTTATTAACTTTTGACAACTTTTTTACATGTGTCATATTGGTTTCTATTGCCTCATCAGAGGAAATCTTGGTGGTTCATTTTTACTTGAATAAAATGTAGCCTCTTCACTGAATCTGAATGTGCAAAAGGGATTCATTTCCATATGGTTTTGAAAATTGCAGAAATTATATAATTTTATTACTGAGAAATTAATCTATGAAGCTTTCAATCCTTTATGGATCACCCTGTATTTTTTAAAGCACAAGGTTATTCTGATGGGTATACTAGAGTACAGAGGCAGCCTATAAGCAAGATTGTCCATACATCTAAAATAAGTGAATTCAGTCTTCACAGAAAGTTCACTTTATTTGCTCTCATCTGCCAGAATATTTTCACAATTATGTTCACTTGGTAAGAGCCTTTTCAGAGATTTGTGTTTTATAAGTAGATTAAGGTGCTTTTTAATTCAAGAGAGGTAACAGTTAACTAGTATACATACCTTTTACCTGATTAACCTATCACTAGTCATTTCTCCTAAGGACCACAGGGGCCTGAGGGGATAACATGAAACTTATGGATTTGGTTTTCCTTAACTATTATTTATGGAGCAACTATTCTTTGTCAGATACTATGCTGAGCCTGTGGAGAAAAATACCTAAGATTAATCAACATGGCCTTTGCTCAGAAAGGAGTTCATAATCTAATGTGGGAGACCTACTTGTCTGAAAAACTATTTTGATGGGTAGAGAGAGAAAGGAGGATTTCTTGAGCCAGACACACAGCTGGCAAGTTCATTGCCAATTTCCCTCAATGGATCATGGAAGGAGGTTTTCCTCAAATTTGAATAACCCCTATTAGACCCAACAACAATGAGGTATCTATTCATGAATTCATAATAATATACATATTAGTTTCAAAAGACTTCAGCATGCTTTCCCCCGGATTTGCTAACAAAGACAGATATATTTTATTCCTTACTCAATTTCCTTCAAAAATATTCAACTAAAGAAGAAAGGGACAACTTCATGACATTGACAGGATTTGAATGTGTCTGGTCTGGAAGAAGACTTAACATGACCATTTGTAGTATTGTAGACAAACTTTTCTAATTGGTCTTATCTATAATAATAAAAACCTAAGCAATCATCACAACTGAACAGATGACCGAACAGGCTGTGTGGGGCAACTAGGCCAGCAGGGGGGTTAGTGAGGGATGACCAAATGACTGAACAAGCAGGCTGCGTGGGGTGACCAGGCCCACATGGTGGGCAGTTGGGGATGACCAGCTGCGAGGGGCAGTGAGGGGCAACCAGGCTGGCAGGGGAGGCAGTAATGGGTGACCAGGCCAGCAGGCAGGGCAATTAGGGGTGACCAGGCCAGCGGCGGGGGGCAGTTAGGGGCAATCAGGCAGGCAGGCAGGTGAGCAGTTAGGAGCCAGTGGTCCTGGATTGTGAGAGGGATGTTCAACTGCTGGTTTAGGACCGATCCCCTAAACTGGCAGTTGGACATCCCCAAGGGGTCCCAACTATTCTTTGTCAGATACTATGCTGAGCCTGTGGAGGGAAATACCTAAGATTAATCAATATAGCCTTTGCTCAGAAAGGAGTTCACAATCTAATGTGGGAGACCTACAGATTGGAGAGGGTGCAGGCGGGCTGAGGGGACCTCCCATGCATGAATTTCATGCACCAGGCCTCTAGCCCTATATAATAAAAGGCTAATATGCAAATAGACCAAATGGCAGAACAACTGAACAACCGGTCACTATGATATGTGCTAACCACCAGGGTGCATGTGCGGAACATAATGGACATCGGCAGCAGGTGGCAGAGTGCAGAACATGGTGGGCATCAGCCACAGTGGGATGGTGGAGCAGGTGAATGGGGGCTCCAGACCAAGGCAGGGTGCTGGTCGCTGTCATTGGGCAAGCCTCTGGTGGTTACTGAAAATTCTTTGCTCCCATGCTTCAGTCCTGCCCAGCACTTGCACCCACTGCTGGCACCAGAGCTGCCATGCACACCTGCTGCCAACGCCTGGCACCGGCCCTGATCACTGGGTGCTGTCAGAGGATGCGAGTGGCAGCTGCCTGCCCTGCTCACCCCTAAGGGCTTCTCCACCTCCCCCGCTCCAGAAGGGCAATTGAGGCAGCAGCCTCCACTCACACCCACTAATGGTACTGGCCCCATTTGCACCTGCTGCTGGTGCCAGCCCCGATTGCTCTGTGCCGTGAGTGGGTGTGAGCTGGACCAGCACCATCAGCGCATGGGAGCAGCAGTGGTGGGAGCGGGGCTGCTAGCAACAGGGGATCAGGGGCTGCAGTGGGAGGGGCCAGGCACAAGTGCAGAGGATGTTCCAAGACCCGTCCCTGTGCCCACCACAGCCTTGTGGCCCACAGTGCCTTTCAAGGTGCACGAATTCATGCACTGGGCCCCTAGTCTTATAAAACTATACATAACACATTGTTGATTTAATATTTTCACTGAATTCAACTGGTTTCTTCTTGTCATTACTCTACTAAAATATTTTTAATGATTAAAAGCTCCAAAGGAAATCAATAAGGAATTTTAATAAAGAATCTTTGCGAAAAGAGACACCACCAAGAGTAGAAGATCTCAGAAAGATCAACAATCTAACAGGTATCCACAAACAAAAACAGCTCTGGGAGAGATCTGAAGTCCACTTAATACAATATATATGGATCTGGAGGGTATCATGCTAAGTTAAATAAGTCAGATGGAAAGAAAAAAAAAACACCCCTATGATTTCCTTAATATGTGGAATATAAACCAAAAAGTAACAAATTAATTTATAGATATAGACAATAGAATAGTGGTCACCAGAGGGGAATGGTGGTGGGGAAGGAAAAATTGGGCAAATGGGGTCAAGTACATGGTAATGGAAGGACACTAGGTTTTTGGTGTTGAGCATGCAATAGAGTATACAGATATTGAATTGTAATGTTGTATGCCTGAAATTTATAACCAATGTTACCTCAATAAACTTAAAATTTAAAAGAAAATTGCATAACATAGTGGAACAAAAATCTTAAGAATGACTGAGCAAAACCAATAGGAAAAACAGTTTTATTTTGCCTACATTATTCCATCCCCAAAACCATCATTGCTCAGTGCCTATTGCGAACTTCTGATGTTCAAAAGATTTTCCTTCACAAGGAAAGGGAGAGTGTGTTGAGCAACCAGATTTCCCAGCCTTTTGGGGTACCACATGAAGAACACACTTTAGTTTCACTCCATTCAGAGACCAGCAAATCTGAGATTTAAGGAAAAAAAAAACAATAACAAAAAGCAGGGGCTACCAACATCAGCTTTGTAGTGGGATCAACCAAGGTGACCTGCTCTGCAGAGCACCCCAGCAACTTTCACTGTTGAGGAAACCAATGTGCAGCAAACCAATGCAGACACCCTGCAGATTTCACCAGTTTTTGTTCCATGGGTATTTACATTTGCTGATGCCAGCCACATGAGTCCCCTCCTCCCCTTGCTCCTTATCCCCACACCACTTCCAACAGAGCCCATGAACTACACCAGCAGCCAGCCCAGGCATCTGTGACTGTGTGTGTGTGTGTGTGTGTGTGTATGTGTAAGACAACAGCCTAGAACCACACAGCTAACACTCCACCATGGTGCACACAATTGGGGGTAGCCCCACCCGTTATACATTGCATGTTGCTGGCCTGATACTTGTCACCAGCCTCCATTGTCGTGTGTGCATACATGGCAAGAACTTATAACCTTGAAAATGTGCAAGTATGTCAGTAGCCAAGGCACCCAAGCTGCTTGCAGGCCAGAATTTTGCCCCATCTCCTGTTACTCTCCTATACCACTGGGATCCTCTGCAATTACCCACAGATGTATACCTCCCTGCCTTCATCTACATCCTCACCACCAACTAACACTTCTGTGTGAACACAATAGGGATACTGTGTAGCCATAAGAGTGTACCCTTCCCTAACCAGTTTGGCTCAGTGGATAGAGTGTCGGCCTGTGGACTGAAGGGTCCCAGGTTCGATTCTGGTCAAGACCATGTACCTTGGTTGTGGGCACATCCCCAGTAGGGGGTGTGCAGGAGGCAGCTGAATCAATATTTCTCTCTCATTGATGTTTCTAACTCTCTATCCCTCTCCCTTCCTCTCTGTAAAAAATCAATAAAAAATATTTTTTTAAAAAAAAAGAGTGTACCCGGACAGCGAGGACCCCCATAGCTACTTGTCACTGGCCTGCACCACTAAACTCATCTGCTGCTAGCCCCTCCATCCATGCACCTGCACACTCCTGGTCTGATCCTTGTTAGCAGCCTCCACTGATGTGTGCTTGTCTGTGGAGAGGCTGTATAGCTATAGGAGAGCACACAGATATTCAGGGTGCCTATAGCTGCATGTGGGTCCAGATTCAGTCTTATCTACTATTACTAGCCTGCACCACTGTGCAAACCTGCTACTATCTTCTCCAGCAGTGCATCTGCATGCCTCCAGCCTGACTCCTGATACTAGTCTCCACTGCCATGTGTCCATGGTGAGAACCAGCAGCCATGGTAGTTAGTGAATGCTGATAACTTAGGCCCCTAGCAACTGCAACCTGCAGTTGGCCCTGACACCTGCTACTTTTCTTGGCCCCAAGCTTGTGTTTGTAATTGGCTCCAGCTACAACACAGGCAGGGTCAGTTGGCCCCCATAGACAAGCAGGTGCACACCAATCAATCCAGCCACCATCAGTGTCTGCTGTTGTTCTGGTCCCTAGCCATTGGACCTGGATTTACAGCTGAAGAATCAAACTGTCTTTTCAACCTCTGTGTATCCTCTGCAGCACTCACCAAGACCCATACATTGTTAATATTGTGGTAACATGATCCAATAAGTAACCATTCCCCGCGAAACTGGGGCCACCAAGTACCCCTCATATTTCTACCCTGCATTGCTAGATCCAGGGTCACAGCATGCTCCAGCATGCCCTTGCAAAAACTCAAAGGTTGTTCTTTTTAAAAAAAATATTTTTATTGATTTCAGAGAGGAAGGGAGAGGGAGAGAGAGATAGAAACATCAATTATGAGAGAGAAACATTAATTGGCTGCCTCCTGCACCCCCCACGGGGGATAGAGGCTGCAACCTGGGCATGTGCCCTGACCAGGCATCCAACTGTGACTTTCTCGTTCATTGGTCAATGCTCAACCACTGACCCAGGCCAGTTGGCCAAATGTCTTTCTTTATCAATGTTAGTAGTAGCTGTTTCTTCAGATGCTCAGTCACCTACACAAAGCTGCAGAAATGATGAAGAATCAAGAAATATGACTCCACCAAAGCATAACAATAAATTCAGTTACTGACCCCAAACAAATATAAATACAGGAATTGCCAAACAAATAATTCAAAATAATTGTTCTAGAGATACTCAGAGAGCTAAAAGGGAACAGAAATAAATGGTTTAATCAAACCAGAAGAGCAATATAAAAACAAAATAAGTTTAATAAAGATATAGGAAATATAAAAAATACACACATACAGAAATTTTGTAGTCATGGAATACAATGACTGAAGTAAAGAATTCAATAGGGAGCTTAAAAAACAAACTGGAATAAGCAGAAGAAAGAATCAATGATCTCAAAGGCAGGTCATCTGAAATTAGCTAGTCAAAGAGGCAAAAAGGAAAAAGAATGAAAAGGAGTGAAGAAAGTCTATGGGACTTAAGAGGCACCATTAAGAAACATTTGTAACACCTTAACTAATAAAAAAATAAATAAAAAAAAAGAAAAAGAAAAACGTCTACTCATCATTGGAGTAACAAAAGAAGAGGAGAGCAAGAAAGGGGAAGAAGCATATTTAAAGAAAAAAATGGCTGAGAAAAATCTCAAACCTGGGGAGAGACTTGGATATCCAAGTCCACAAAACTAATAGAACAACCCCAAATTTCAATCTAAAACAAAGTTCTCCAAGACCCATTATAATAAAACTGTCATGTCACAAATCAAAGACAGAGAAAGAACATTAACGATATTAAATATGTCAGATCCCTAGTAATAAGTAGGAAAAATATGTACAGTTCTTCTACACAGTAACTTACATACCAATATTTAAAAATGAAAACCCTAGCCGAAACCGGTTTGGCTCAGTGGATAGAGCGTCGGCCTGCAGACTGAAGGGTCCCAGGTTTGATTCCGGTCAAGGGCATGTACCTGGGCTGCGGGCACATCCCCAGTGGGGGGTGTGCAGGAGGCAGCTGGTCGATGTTTCTCTCTCATCGATGTTTCCAACTCTCTATATCTCTCTCTTCCTCTCTGTAAAAAATCAATAAAATATATTTAAAAAAAAAATAAAAAAATAAAAATGAAAACCCTAAATAAAAGGAGGGATATGCCACAGCTATGGGCTGGAATACTCAATACTTTAATATTTTAAATAAGATAATTCTGTGCATAATTGAAATGAAATGCCAATAAAAGCCTAGAAGTTTTTTCAGTTGTGGGAATTAACAAATTGATTTTGACAGTTTCAAAGAAATGCAAAAGATCAAGAATAACTGAGATAATCTTTAAAAGATAAAATTAGAGGACTTATATTACTAGACATTAAGACTTGTTTTAACAAATCTGCCATATTTAAAACAAAGGGTTTTCTATAACAGTAGGCAAATTAAAAAAATCATAGTAAAGGTCCCATAAACAGAACCACATATATAAGGAATTTGATTTATGTCAAAGGCAAGATGACATGTAATGCCACTGATAAATGACATTGTTTTCCAAGCAAGTGGAAGAGATCAATTGGTCATACATATTTTAAAAGGGGAATTTTAAAAATCTTTATTGTTGAAAATATTAAAGATGACTCCTATGTTCCCCATCATCCCCTTCTAGCCCACCCTGACCCGATACCCCACCCCAGGTCTGTGTCCATGGGTCATGCTTTTAGGCATATAAGTAATTTGGTTAATCTCTTCCTACCTACCCACCCTGACCCCCATTGACTACTATCTTATACCATATACAAAAATTAATTTTAGAGAGGTAAATGGCTAATAAACTGATGTATGACAGTTAAATGCATTAGTTAGGAGGAAAATGCAAACTCAAACCACAAAGAGATACTGTTACACATATATACAAAGTGGCTGTAACTCAGATTACTCTAATAATACCTCAAAAATTATAAATAGAATTACTATATGACCTGGAAATTCCACTTCTAGGTATATACCAAAAATAAAATTAGAAGCAGAGACTCAGATATGTGTACACCCATGTTCATAGCAGCGTTATTCACAATAGCCAAAAAGTAGAAAAACAACAACAACAACAAATGTCCATTGACAAATGACAGGTAAACAAAATGCGGTATATACATGCAATGAGATATTAAAAAGGAGTGAGTCCTTTAAAAAGAAGGAAATTCTGACAGATGCTACAATGTGGGTGAACCTTAAAATGTTATGCTAAGCTAAATAAGCCAGACACAAAAGGACAAATATTGTATGGTCCCACTTATATCAGGTATTTAAAATAGTCAAATTCATACAGACACAAAATAAAAAAGTGGCTATCAGGAGCGAGGGGAGGAGGGGCCTGTAGAATTATTGTTGGACAGGTACAGAGTTTCTGTTTGGGATGATAAAATAATATGGATACGGATATTGGCGATGGTTGTAAAAAATGTGAATGTACTGACTGCCACTAAAGTGTATACTTGTTGGGGAGAATGTAGAACAACTGGAACTCTGAAGCACTGCTGGTGGGAATATAAATTGGCCCAACTCCTTTAGAAAAATTTTGGTACTATCTATGAAATCTGTACATAACTATTCTCTATGACCCAGCAATTCTACAATTTGGTTTATTCACAACATAAATAAACCGCTGCTACCTACTGAACATCCAATCCTGAACAAAGCAGTACATATTTCATGGTTTCATTTATATAAATTTTAAAATAAGCAAAACTTATCTATGGCATTAGAAATTAGGAAGGACCAAGAAAATAGGTTATCGCCTGACCAGGGTGGCTCAGTTGCTGAGTGTCAACCTATGAACCAGGAGGTCAGGGTTTAATTCCCAGTGAAATAAGAAATTTAGGGGGATATAGACAGGTTTAGGAAATTTTTAAATTAAGGGGATCCATGAAAAAAACACAGGGCTACAGAATTGCAAAAAGTTACATTTTCATTAGACAAGAAAGTTGGGGGAGGCAGCAGTTACATTTCCATAAGACAAGGAAGTTGGAAGTAGCAAAAATTACACTTCCATAAGACAAGGGAAAGACAGAAGTTACATTTCTATATGGTAAAAGAACTGGGAGTAACCAAAGGTCTATATTTACAAAATAAAGAAGGAGGTCCTCACATGCCCCATGTGTGATTTGACCTCTGAACTCAGGAGTTACTATCATGACCAAATCAAAGGGGAATAGTAGCCAATCAGAGGGGATATCGAGGCACAAAAACTACAGCCTTTATAAACCAGGAAAAAAGGAACTTGATGGGACTCTCCCCCACACACACATGGGAGTCTGTGCTGTGGGATTCTTTCCCTCTCCCCACGTGGGAGTCTGTACTTGTTCTTCAATAAATTTCCACCTTTTCTATACCATCTTCTGTCCGTGGATTCATTTTTCAACTCCGATGGACAAAGAACCAGGGGAACCATCTTGCCCAGGGGAACACTGCATGTTTCAGTCCAAAAATAATCCCGTATGACCACTCAAGTCACATGCCAGTACATATATCTTGGTTTCGGGCTCCATCCCTTGTGTGGGGCGTGCAGGAGGCAGCTGATCAATGGTTCTCTCTCATCATTGATGTTTCTCTCTCTCCCTCTCCCTTCCTCTCTGAAATCAACAAAAAGAAAAAAAGAAATCCTAACCCCAGGACCTCAGAATATGACCGTATTTGGAAATAGGGTCATCGCAGGTGAGTTAAAATGAGTTATACTGCATAGGTTAAGTTGGGGTGACTGTGAGATAGTGAATAGGACAGGCATGAGTGGTCATGTGGTGTTCTGACGGTATTCTGTTTCTTGATCTGAGTAGTGGTTACTTTCTGAAAATTGATAGAGCACGGTACTTATGTTTAGTGCACTTCTCTGTCTATATGCCTCTCTTGAATACAATTATTTCTTAAAAATCAATCCTCTGGGGTTTTGAACATTTCAAAATGCAATCTAAACATTTCCTTTCATCTACCCAATCATGTAACAGAACAAAGGAAGCTTTCTAGAATTCTTCCCTCGATGGATATGGTTGAAATTGGCCAAGGTTAATTCACTTGAAAAAACATCTACGTTCTAAAATTGGAAAGCAAGTAGCAGATTTTGTATCCTTGGGCTTAGCCACTCATACTTAATCCTAAGCATTATCAAAAGAGCATATTCTCTCAGTAGGCAATGAACTATCAAATTTGGATGCAATTTATTTGTGATGAAATTAAATTTGGTCACAAAATGCATCTGCCACACACACACACACACGTGTGTAATTTAGACTTCTATGAGAATTGTGTGTGTGTGTGTGTGTGTGTGTGTGTGTGTGTGTTGGGGGGGAATTGATAGGAAAAAGAAAGCAAAACCACTTTAACTCTCCAAGTTTACACAAAGGTAGATAAACTCCTAATGGTTAACAGTATGGAGTATGGGCATTTATTTTCTAAACATCAAACAACATCAATTTTGTATGATAGAAGTTATTCATCGTTAATGCAAGTCATTTTTTTTTTGCTTCAGAAAATTATACAAGTATTTCTGTGACATTTATAGCTTTCTATTTCAGAGCTATCCTCATCTTTAATTAAGATAAATTACCACAGCCTAAACTCTTTTGAGTAATCAAGAAAAACTAAATCAAGAGAGGAATGAAGAGAAGGCATGTTTTTAAAGGTGGGGAGTGGAAAATTTGGGAGAGGAAATTAAATTGAGTCCACTGAATAGAAAAGGTCAAGGGAAAGGGAAGATGAATGAGGAGGAAGAGAAAAAGTGAACACTGAGTGAAGAGAAATAGGAGAGAAAATAAAGAGAAACAATCAAGGCAGTCAGTAAATAAAATATAGAGGAGAGACCAGTGGAAAGCAAATCATCAGAAATCTGATGTTAAATAAAGCCAACACAAAATAAACTGCAAAGTAAAGCTCCAAATCACTGTAAAAAAAATTTCACATTTTATAAAAGAATTGTCCTAGAAAAATTTACCACTTCTATCCTGGCCACTGTGGCTCAGTTGTCCCTTTGCATGAAAACGTCACCTGTTCAATTCCTTGTCAGGGCATGTACCTAAGTTGTGGTTTGATCCCCAGTCTGGGTGCATATGGGAGGCAGCAGATCAGTCTCTCTCTCTCTCTCTCTCTCTCTCTCTCTCTCTCTCTCTCTCTCCCCTCCTCCTCCGCCTCTCTCTCTTCCCCTCCTCTCCCCCCTCTCTCTCCCTTTCTCTCTCTCTAAAATTAATAAAAACATATATATTTTTTAAATTTCCCACTCCGAACACCTCCAGCCCTGCCACAGAACACAAAGCTTTACCTGCACTCTTTTCAAACCATGGTAATTCTTTAAATTGAAGAGGCCTTGAGATAACACAAATCAAGAAACCAGGAAGTGTTTCCCCTCCTCTCCCCCCTCTCTCTCCCTTTCTCTCTCTCTAAAATTAATAAAAACATATATATTTTTTAAATTTCCCACTCCGAACACCTCCAGCCCTGCCACAGAACACAAAGCTTTACCTGCACTCTTTTCAAACCATGGTAATTCTTTAAATTGAAGAGGCCTTGAGATAACACAAATCAAGAAACCAGGAAGTGTAATGAAGAGTTAGACACAAATACTCTCACAGTCTAAGCTTGCAATATTATCTCAAGGTACTAAGGATACAAAAGCAATTCACCATGTTTAGCTTCTGAACCAGAAAATCCACATATATTTATGAGTAATGGTAAAAAAGATGATCCCCAAAACATTCTAGGAGGTAGGTTCCCTCCAAAAGAGCTTCAAATTATGAACAAAAAGAAAAGAGAGAGTTGCAACATTTTGCCTTTTATTTGAGTCCACTTTATCTCATTTTGTATTAAGAAAATTCAATTTGAAATCCAAACACCCAAACCTGGTACAAAGGTAAATAAAGAAGTTATTATTTGCCTTACAAAGCTGAGTTTCCCTTCACAAAGTAATTCATAGGAAGGTTCATTAGATTGTACATTTAAGTGTCTGTTCACAGATTATTAGCTCCTTTGCAGAAAGGCTGAAAGCTAAAACTTAGAGTCACTATTCTCTGAAGACTGAATCAAAATGAGGAAATAACAATAAAACTTAATAGAAAATATATAATTGAGTGACCAAAATGTAGTTGCAAATATCCATTCAAATACTTGGGAATGAAATAATGAGGGAAGCTGCTATGACTGATCACTGAGGAAGAATAGTAGAAAAGAGAGAAGAGAAAGTAATGACAAGGCAAGGGAGGCAGAAAGAAACCAAGGGAGAGAGAAGTTTTAGAGAAGGAAAGTACATTAGATTGCTACAGACATCCATCAGCTCTTCATTTGCTCCCTCTTAGGGTTTATATTATTTGTAACTGCATCAAAACATCCTAATCAGTACTAATTAATAAGGGAATTAATTCAGTAAAGTTCAAGTGAAACCACAAAATAGAACTGGACTGCACTAATGTATCAGACATTTGTTATATGCCACTTCAGGCACTCCCATCTCCCGGGATTTTGGCCATTTGTTATAGCCCTGGCTACCAACTGGACAAATTATTCCATGTGGAGTCTGACCTACTCCCTATGGACAAACCTGAGAGGTCCTATCCTCTTCTACAGAGGCTCACCATTTTTTCCAGGGTATGAGAAATCAGGGGACTTCTTAGAGCACAACTCCAAAGTGCATGGAAAATTAAGGCACCACGGGCTGAACTTTTTTTTTTTAATTTTTATTACAAAGGGTATTACATATGTGTCCATTTCCCCGCCCCCCCTAGACAGTCCCCTAGCCTCCCCTATTCCCCAGTGTCTTATGTCCATTGGTTATGCATTCCATCGTGTAGATATGAACTTTGACTAATGGGAAATAGGCGCTAGAGAATAAAGTATTTCCCTTTCTTTTTCTAAATCCACTGTCAATAGAAGTAGCTGTTTATACAGCTTCTCAAAAGACAACCCCAGGAGCTCCTGATATCAAGTGGTGACCAGTTTAATCCTTGTATTGACTCTCCCTCCTTCCTTGTCTCCCTCACCTTTTCCCTTATTCCTTTAATGGCCACCATTGAAGCCAACCCAGGACTCCCTTCTTCATTGGTAGTGTCCCCTGAGGTTAAATGCCACAGAATTTGTTTCATTTAATAGCTACTTTTAAAAATTCAACTTGAACTACATATTGAGGGAATGAATCAACCATTTACTCCCCACTGTGTAAAATAGTTATTCAACTAAGTAAACGAAAAACTTATAATAAACATGAACTATCTGCAAATCATCTCCTTTATTTATTTATTTTTTTGCATTATACACTCCTCATTGCTAAGGCCATTTGACTACCTGAACCCCACCACTGAGTATCCCTATAAGACCATGCACTACCAGTGGTTGGCACTCATTAGTCAACAGAGCCAAATATCAACAGTACAACTATTGAAATTTCTTTTGAGAGCCAATTTTTTTAAACTTAAACTATATAGGTAGGTACATTGTTATTAACTTAATTAGGGTACTCCTAAGGCTTAGGAAGAGCCTCACTCAAGGGGCCAAAGAGCTGCATGTGGTTCGCGAGCCGCAGTTTGCCGACCATGGCAATAGACCAATTTCACATTGATTTCGTTTAGGATCTTCGTTCCTGCTAAGGACTTTAGAAAATGCAGCCAATCTGAAATAGTAAAGGCAATAATGACCACTAATATTTCAAGTAACGCAACCTATACTGCCTTTCATATGATTCAATAGGTATTTAGTCAGTTAATCAATGGTAGAGTAACTTATTTGTTCATTAATGAAATTCTAAGTCTTGAAACATTAAGCGTTATCTTTTGTAGGCCAATGATTATGCATTATTAAATTGATGTTTGTTATGAAAGACTTTTAGAATCTTAATTATGACCAATTACAGATCCAAGATAATTTATCTATTGCTTAAGGTTGGAGTAGTGTTAAGTAGGTCCCTTTGAGCACTCATAATTGATGATTATGAGAAAAAAAATCTGGAAGTGATACACCTTCCCATTTAAGCACTAACATGGTTTCACACCTTCTGCTAATTCAGATTACAAACCTAAAATAAATCTATGTACTTCTTCCAGAACCAGACTTGTACCAGTATTAGACAGAATTATCTCTCCCCAGTGTGTGGTATATTTAGAAAATAATAAAATGGCTTTCCTAAGAAATAAAAAGGTAACATCTAGATTTTAATTTTCTTTCAAATCATATTCAATTTTCCTCACATCCCAAAAAGTCAAAGTTAATAAATTTTATCTATTAAAACAAATTAACATATAAAAGCCTATCAGTGTAGATTTTTTAAAAAATGCATTCAGACAAGTATTACCATGGTTTCCAGTTTTAGAAAATCAGACATTAACCTGGATTCCAGCAGAAATTCTCATAGAAGTCTAAATTACACAGCAAATACTAAACAGACCAATTATTGAAGTGGAGCTTGGTAATAACAATCCAAATTGATTTTCAGATTTCTGCTGCTCCCATTTTCAAGTTTGTGACATGAAGGCCATGAGGGAAAATGGTAAGGGTAAAGCAAATTAACATCATTTACCAAGCTCAGGTTTAGTTTCTTTCCACTCCCTTTATCTTTTAATGTAGCAATCACTATAGCAAGTAGAGATCATGAAGCCCTACTTTTCTTCACCCTCATCCTTTAGCTCACTTTTCTTATCATGAATTCACTGAGGCCGTGTTGGAAAATAGTGTCAAATTATAAGAAAACCTGAGGTCTAGCAATCTGACAGTAATATAATTGTCACAATGGGTCTACTTTCAGCGTATACCAGGAATAATTAGAATCAAATATCTATCTCTTAGCATTTCTCTTGGGTTCACCTAACTCTGAAAGCTCTCAGGTCATTAAGGCATATCAATTAGCAATGATTTTTCCCAGCCCCCAGCAGCTAGTTAAGCATACATTAAAGATGATATCTCCAGTCAAAATTTTAGAGTGCACAAGTAGAAAATATATGCTTTGATACACAGAACATTATTATCTGAGGAACTCATTTGCTTAAAGTTTGATATTGCAGCCATTACAAAATATTTCATCCCCTTGGATGAATGTCCTTTGAACATTTCAATATCTATTATGTAATACTAATTTCATAAAGGTTTAGAAAACATATGAATCATTAAAAGTAGAAATTGGATGTGCAATAGCCCAGAAGAACTAATGTTATCACTTTTGTGGTCAGTTTAACACCTTCTTAGTATAATGATTTTTAATTAAGTCATCACAACTCAGGAAAAGTTACTTCTTTTGGTAGAAGAAAGGTGGGGAGAGAGGATACAGGAAAAAATAGCACAATCTCAGCATATTTTAAATATTTACATTATGAATCAGTCATGTTTTAATCAACCCAGTTAAATATATTCAAATGTATCCCTTGTAGAAGCAGTCCTTTATAGATTTTACTGCTGTTTCCTGGCGAAACTGCAGTTTGTAAAGTGAGTTGATGTCTAATTAGGAAAAAATAAAAAAATAAAAGAGAAAGGAGTTTACTAATGCTGATATTTCTTAGTCTTAACCACAGCTTGCCTTCAACACAATTATAAATGCATGATATTATTTTTTGCCATAATTTGGAAGTATCTTCAATGCCCAACCGAAATTGGCTAGTGGTATTGGCAGTAACCCGGGATAACTTCACTCAATATGAAGGCCTATGAGAAAGGTACTAGTGCCAAAATGAATATTCCATACCTGAAATGCTTCAGTATCTGAAATTATTCACATAATCTGGAAAGGAGTAGTTTGGAGGTCCAAATTATGGTATAAATATTGCATGTGATGTGGGGCAAGCTTACCTCAAGTAAACAACCTGATTAATTAGGTAAAATCATTATCTTAATTTGGTAAAACAATAAAGTGAATAAAGTCTGAAAATGGGGATAGGTCATCAAAGTTAGGATACTGAACTTGCTTATGTTCTCATGTTTTGCACAGCTTTAAATGAGTTGGAAGTATAGAGGTTGACAAAAGTAGGTTTACAGCTGTAATACAAATAATACAATAATTAATAAATAATAAATAGAATAACCTCTGTGTTTTTGTCCTCACGACTTTTGCCTATCCCTGTGTTTCATGTCCTCTCTACTTTTGTCCACCCCTGTATAATTATGAAAGAAGATTTGTGGTATATCTTCTCAGGAGCCCCTCTTAGTAGTCAGGATTCTCAAAAACAAAACAAAACAAAAAAAACAGAACCAATAGAATATCCTATATAATAAAAGCCCAGCGACTGAAAGGCAAAACGACCAGAACCACCATTTGACCAGGCACTCAACTGCAGGAGCTGCCCCCTGGTGATCAATGTGGGTGGGTCCACAGCAGCTTGGCTGACTGGGATGAGCGGAGCTCCCCCAGCAGGCTGATCCCCACAGGCTGCCCTCACCAGTGCAGGAATCACAGTACTAAAAGCTGGCAGTTACTAAGCACCGTCCTGTGGCAGCAAAGGCCATGTACTCTCCACAGAATCTCAAATAATCCCAGAACCACCTCACAGGGTTGATCTAAGGGTTTCTATTCATAGCTTTCAGAATGGAATGAGATCATCAGCGTTTAAGTAGCTGAGGGAAAACACACACTGCTCCTTTTTCATTCTCTTCCTCCTGCCCTCTTGTGAGAAAAGGAACAATTGGCTCCCATGGCCACCCTGAGCGCTGTGCTGAGAGCTCACCGGCCCTCGGCTCCGAGTGAGTCTGCTATCCAATGGCCTTTACACCTAACGCCGCTGCCTGAGCATCTTACTCAACCCCTATCACTGACTGAGCAACCGCCATAGCCTAGGCATGCCCAGTGCCCAGGTGCTCGCAGAACAGCAGGGAGCCAACCACCCTGTCCTACTGAGTGTGCATTCCACGGGAGAGGATGGGGGGGGGGGGACGGGCACCATGAAACCATGGGAATGAAGCCACATAGGGGCTCTGCGAGGGAGGGGCGAAGGGAGGCTCACTGAAGGAAAGTAGATGGATGGAGGAGAGCCAGGCAGAAGCCTGAAGAAGGGCATCGGGCAGAGGGGACAGCCCACGGAGGGGCAGCAGGACAAGCAAGAGGCCGAGTGGAAGGGGGTCAAGGCTGGGTCCGGGGGAACATCCTGCAGGGATCGAGGGGCCCGTGAGAATCTGGCGTCCTGTGAGTGGCACCAGGGCTGTAGGTGAGGACCCACTGGCTTCTTTGTCAGGAACAGACTGAGGGGGAAGAGGAAGCAGGGAGACAGCAGGAGGTGACAGCACCCTCCCTGAGGGCTATGCAGAAACAGTAGAAACTGTGGCAGCCAAGATGGTGGCTGTGGGGTGTGCTGGAGGGAAACCAGAGTGTGAGGAATGATGTGGGGGCGGGGGGGGGGCGGGGAGAGGAGACCCCATGCTCGGCTTAACCCCTGGGAAGGCAGGGTCTCCGGCAGCTGCTGGGAGGGCCCTGGGGTCAAATTCTGTCTGTTTTTAGGATCTGATTGCAAAACCCAGACCTTAATCTGAGTTCCACAGGAGGGACATGTAATGTTCATGACCAGCCTCTCACCCTGATGTCCAGGAGGTGGGTCATTGACGTCTGGCTGCCCTAATCCCTCCAGTCCCCCCACCCCCCACCCTAAGCTCTCTTCTGTGATGACAAGTACTTATTGGAAACAAGCAAATGGTTTGATTTTTGGTACAAAAACCAACAAAACAGAATCTACAGTATTATGGAAAGCAAACGTTGAAGACTAGGAAAATGAAGCCCCCTTGTGGACACACAGATCAGCTGTGCTCGGAACCCAGGTCACATGTGACACAAAAGGGCTCAGGGTCCATGCTGGGGTCCAACCCCAGCAGGTCCAGGGATCCCCAAAGGTGTGGACGGAGTCGGCGAAGAAGGAATGACACAGAGATAGCGTTCAGTTGATCAGCAGCCTAGGCAGGATCTCTAGCCAAGTTCTGGTCAGGATCTCCAGCCAGGTTCTGCGTCCATGTTCTCTTGCTAGGTTCTCCAGGCAGGTTCTCCAGGTTCTCCAGCCAGGTTCTGTAGCCATGTTCTCTCGCTAGGTTCTCCAGCCAATTCCAGGGAGTAAAGATTATGTAGCTTAAGGGTGATTGTTTGTAGTTAAAGTGTTTAACTACCCGCCTGGCACTTAGTTAAGGGGTTTTATCCCCTCCCTAACTTCAGGGAAAAATCCCTACCTGGGGAAAGAACCTTTCTCAGAGAGGTCATCTTGGTTAAAACACATAGCGCCAAGAAGGTGAGCAAACATATTAAGAACAGTATGCCATATACACCAGGTCCCTTGAAACATATGCTGTGCAGATGTTTCTTCCCTGCAGCAACTGTGTCAAGCAGCAAGGATGGACCAGCTCCCAGCCGGTCCAATGCAAAGGGTTTGCCCAGGTAGTCTGACTCCAATCCCGGAGTCCAGTTTCCAGGACAGAGAGGATCGATCCCGCACTACAGAACAGAACAGCCAAGACCAGCCCCAAGTCGTGAGGCCTAAGGCAATTGCTTGCGGTGCTTCTTGATAAAGAAACACTCCTGAGAGACACTGGGACAGGGTGATCAGCATCCAGACCTCTGCCCCTAACTCCCACCCGGGGTCTGGGTGCTCCCAGCTCTGCCCCTCCCTCCCCTTCCCACTTCCCCTCCTAGGTGAACTGCAGATGGCCCTTTCCATCCTCCACCTTCCTCAGCTCCCATGGCAGGTAGGGAGGGTAGGGGGTCATGTGGGGAATCTGAGGGCCTCGAGGAAGTGCTTTTTGAACCAATTAACACAGAGGCCTCATTAGTGCATGTTTAGAATTGGCCCCCCTCCCTCCCCTCGACTCTGCTACCGCATAACTTGGTTGTTTTGGGCAAGTCCACCTCTGGAGTGTTCATTCTTTCTCATTTAAAATGAAAACAAGCGCCTGGCAGGCATGGCTTGGTGGTTGATGTTGACCTATGACTCAGGAGGTCAAGGTTTGACTCCCTGTCAGGGCACATGCCCAGGTTGTGGTCTTGATCCCCAGTGTGGAGGGTGTAGGAGGCAGTTGATCCATGATTCTCTCTCATCATTGATGTTTCTATCTCTCTCTCCCTCTTTCTTCCTCTCTGAAATTAATGGAAGATAGCTGTAATAATAAAACTTTAATATGCTAATTAGACCAGACGTCATTCTGGATGTCCTTCCTGACGAAGTCGGGGCTGGAGGGAAGCCCAGTTCCCAGGTGCCTGCAAGCAGCCAGAGGGAAGCCAGCCCGGGTCCTGGGTGCCAGAGGGAAGCAGGTGCCAGCAGCTGGGGGAAGGAAGTCCTACTTATGCATGATTTTCAGGCATCGGGACTGTAGTATAAGACATAAAAAGGGGAGCTTTGTAATAAAACTAACCGAAAGTAATCTCACAGGGTAATCTGATCTTAAATTCTTAACTGGGCCTCAGGCCTATAACTTTCCTAGTAAAACATTCTTTGCTTTAAACAAGTCCTGCGCATGTGTGTGTGTGCGCGCACACACTTAGATAACACACCTTTCAAATTCCTCTCTTTCAAAACCGTTGGAAATATAACCACCCTCAAGAAACATAATCTTGTTAACTAATTGTAATTAAATCATGTAGAATTTCCTGCCTTGTTTTTTCCCAAATTCATAGACTCTTTCTTACAATCCCTGCTTAATTCCAAATGTATAAATGAAACTGCAAAAGTGTCATTCCCTAGAGTATTTGAGATCTTCCTACCCAGCATGTTGTCACTTTGGCTCAAATGAACTCTTATAAAACATCTCTACAGGTTTGAACATTTCTTATGTCAGCAATAGAAAGAGATTTATTATAGGAAATTGGCTCTTATAATTGTAGAGACTGGCAAGTCCAAGATCTACAAGGTGAGTCCTGGAGGATATGATATTTGCCTCCAGACTCAGTCTGAAGGCCTGAGAATAGGAGAGCTGATGGTGTAGTTATAGTCTGATGGCATGCAGGCTCAAAACCCAGGAAGAGCTGACTTTTGAGTTCCAGTGCAAAGGCAGGCAAAGACAATGTTGCAGTATGAAGTCCATCAATCAGGAAGAATAATCTTATTCAGAAAGTTCAGCCTTTTTGTTCTACTCAGGGCTTTAACTGATTGGATGAGGGCAATCTGCTTTACTTAGTTTAGCAATTTAAATGTTATTCTCATTCAAAAAAAAAAAAAGCCCTCATAGAAATATCTAGAATAATGATCGACAGAATGAATATCAGACCACCCTGGCCCAGTCTAGTTGACACATAAAATTAATCATCATAACTCACTTTTTCTATAGACTTATATTATGCTAACAAAGCAAATAAATACTGAGAAAATGGAAGAGAATTGATGCTGAGTGGTTACAAATGTATGGTTGAGAGGTGCCGAAAAAGCACTTTTACATGAAAAAAGTCATTATATTATTTTATGCCTAAATATGGGACATAGAAGGTTCTAGAATAGTTGGGGGCCTGTTCATTTTTTGGATTACTATAGTCTCAGTGTCTAATAATACACACCATTAACTATTTTTTGTGGAATCACTGGATAGATAAATCAGAGTTCAAAATATTTAGAGAAAGACGAATATCATAAAACTTTAACATCAGAGAAGGTGATGTGTTAAGATCAGAAATTCAGATAAAGCTAGAGATAAAAAATTCCATCTGGTAAAAATTAAATGTCCACAAAATTTGTGACAGTGCCTCTAGTGAGGACAACTATTGATGTATATACTAGTACAGTAGCACTAATAAATACTTAATTTAAAATAAATAAAAATTACTCTAGGACAGAAAATATCTGTTCTCCAACTCTGTTTTTGTTGCTATTATTTTTTTCTCTCATTAGGTTACCTCTTTTAACTGGTGGTCTTCCTGATGTGCTACTCACTACCTTTTATCATATTATCAGAATACTCAGTAAAGTGTATTCCATCATGGAAAACTGGATTTATCCTCAAGCACCTAGTCTACCTGTTTGGATGTCTATGGTTGCCAAGTATCATAACGTTCTATTCTGGCACATTTCACTGTAATCCAGACTCAAGGTTTCCCTTCTGCATGTATCTGGTGTTGCAGGAGGTTAACAGGTTCAGAGGGTGCTTCGTAAGGATTCAAGCAAGAGTCTGAAAAATCATTTTCCCTACCCAGTGATGCAGGATTAATATGTGCATTTCCTTGTTAAAAATAAGGATTGCAACCATTCATTCAATTCAGAACCTATTGTGTGCCAGGTAGTCTTCTAGGAACTAGGGATATAGTGGTGTCACATAACGATAGATACCTGCTCCAGTGAAGCTTGTATTCTAATAATAATTAAATCTAGAAGCAAAGCCAAAGTTGTTTTCTAAGCTAAAAGGCTGGATTATGTATATTCACCAATCCACCTGTAGAAAGCACATCGGCTCAGCAGAGATAGTAAAACCAGTCAATGATACTTAATAGCTTTATTCCCATTCCAGTGTTCGAAATGCCTTTCCCACTTGTTCTTATAATTTACGGTTCATAATTTACCCTTCCTAATTCATATTTGACCACAACAACCAGCAGACAAACTATGGGCTTCCCACACAAATGCATAAATTTCTAAATAGAACATAAATGGATTCTACCCTGTACTTTTCAAATGCTCTTGACCCCACACACTCCAAAGAGACCATATCTCTCTGTTAAGTAACATAAGAAGAAAAAAGTAAATATGGATTAAAAGAGATAAAATCAGCCATGGCTGGTTTGGCTTGATGGATGGAGTGTTGACCTGTGGAATGAAGGGCCCTGGGTTACATTCAGGTCAAGGGCACACGCCAGGTTGTGGGCTCAATCCCCAGTGCGGGGCATGCGGGAGGCAGCCAGTCAATGATTCTCTCTCATCATTGATGTTTTACTCTCTCCCCCTCTCCCTTCCTCTCTGAAATCAATAAAAATATTTAAAAATAGGCAAAAATCCAAAGAAAATTAGTGGTTTAAATAACATATGTGATTATGGTCTGGGTTGCTATAAAGTTTTTATTGCGAGTTACTTGGGAAGACCAACATAACTTCCACTTAATGCTGCCACTTATAAATAATGTCATCACCACAAACTTACTGCAGTAAAAACTTCGAACATCTCTACCATCACATATTGTACATATATACATATACCAGTAATTTAGTAACTTTCCCGGCTGCCTTCCTCGTTGATAGACTTTATTTCTTGATGCCCCTTCTTAATGGGACAAATGCATTTTTAGCACAGCATGTGGCTGATTAAACAGAGCTCTATCCATTTTTTAAATAGGGTTGTAACAATTAATTCACCATATCTGACACTGAGTGTCTACCACAATAAATATTTTGGATGAATCTTCCCTGTGTTAGGCACTGCTAAATAAGTCAATGGACTTACCCATCTTTGTGAATCAAGATAAAATTCAATTTAATTCAGTCTTTTGAACATGTTGCCTCAGCATTGCCAAGGCTAGTTATCTTGGAAAATCAGAGTGATGAGGGGCCTTAGATCCTAACTGGTGATTTTTTAACTATTTTCCAATGAGCCTAAGGGCTGATATATGTTTGGGGCAGGTTTAATGAAATGGTGGTGACTTCAAGCAGGATAGCTCTATTTTAACCTGTTCTATACATGGGAGTTCTACAACATATTTTATTTGAAGAAAGTTTATTCTGAAAAATACATACACAAACACTCACAAATAAACAGATGACCTAAAAATCATTAATCTGGAACAATATTCCCACTCCTGATTTTAGAGTTAAGAAAAACAGATCTCTAGAAAGGTTAAAGGATAGACTTACATTTAGCCATTTGAAGGCAAAATTAGGACCAGTGCAGTTAGACCCCTTAAATCCCAGTCTACTGTTTAACTCTATGATACACCAAATAATTATGTAATTTAATTAATATTTTTTATGATATAAGCAGTGCTGGTATTGGGCTCAGCACCATATGTGAGATAAAACTATATAATTTTAGACACAATAAAGTTTTTCTAGCTTTAGCACATTTTGGTTACTCTTCTTTCTGCATAGAGAAGGGGACATGCTTACAAAGAAACCTCAACTTATAAAAGATTCTTCAGGAAAACATGGCATCAATGACAGTGAAAGAAGGATGATAAGCATGAATCTGTTTAAATATATTACTAGTATTCCCCAATCCCTCCAATTCCCTAACCACACCCTGGCATGGTGAAAACTCCCTTTATAAGACCCTAAATTCCACATGTTCCACCCATGAAGAGAAGACCCCATCCTATGTACATTTACCTTTCTCTTTTATTAAATTTATTGGAATGACACTGGTTGATAGGTTTCAAGTGTCTATGATACATGATCTGCATTGTGTGCTCATAACCCAAAGTCAAACCATCCTCTGTCACCATATATTTGGCTCTCTTTACCCTTAAAAATCCCTCACCCCCTTCCCTCTGTTAATGACCATACTATTGTCTGTGCCTATCAGTTTCTGTTTTATATCCCATATATGAGTGAAATTATATAGTTCTTAGCTTTTTCTGATTGACTTATTTCACTTAACATAATAGTCTCAAGGTCCATGATGTTGTTGCAAATGTCAGTATTTCATCTTTTTTATGGCTGAGTAGTATTCCATAGAAAAACCAAATAAACTAAGACTATAGAACCTGCTTGATCTCATCTGAACATATACTCAGGAGATAATTATATGTATCAGAGAAGAGATAGTATAACACAGAAACCATTTCACTGCTAAAAGGCAGAGTTGATTCTGAAGGAAAATTTTACTCTTAAAAATGCATTTTCATAAAATATACTTAGATTGGTATTAACAATTAGGATTATAAAATCTTATTGTGGAAAAACTTTTACAGTAGTCCCCTTTTATCTGCAGATTTACTGTATGCAGTTTTATTACCTGTGGTCAACCATAGTCCAAAAATATTAAATGAAAAATTTCAAAAATAAATAATTCATGTTTTAAATTGCATGCTGTTCTGAGTACCTCACATCTTATCTCGTAAGCACTGTATCATTTAACATCATCACAAGAAGAAGGGTGAATATAGAATGATAAGCTATTTTGAGGGAGAGTCCACATTCACATAACTTTTATTACAGTATATCATAATTGTTATAATTTATTATTAGTTATTGTTGGTAATCTCTTATGTGCCTAATTTATGAAGTAAACTTTATCATAGATATGTATGTATAGGGAAAAAAACATAGTATATATAAGATTTGGTACTATCTAGCATTTCAGGTGTCCACTGGGGGTCTTGGAACATATCCACAGATAATGGGGAACTACATTACTTATTTTTACATATAAAGATAAAGTGATATGTAGTATATAAAACTATTTGATAAAAGGGAGTTGAGAAATATAGTTAAGTATAGGCACTATTCAATGGTGGTCACATTTCTGTTGGTTTCTCAGATAAAACCTAGTTGCATTAATATGGTCAATAGATGACAGAGCCCAGTGCCCAGACCGGGCCTTCTGAAGGAATCTCTAGATTATTCATTTGTAAGAATTATGTGCCACTTATCTCTATTTTCACCCTAGCTCCAAAAATTATATTCATTGTTGCTCTCTCTGACCTTGACACACAATTACACTTATCTCTCTGGGGTATTGTTCACATGCACATTCAAGTGCACAAATACCTCTCCCAACTCCAAAATGAGCATGCAGCCACTACCCTGTTTCTAATCAACTCTTTCACAATTTCTATCCTTAGGATAAACTTGAGTCCTAGGCCATATGCTTCATGAATCATCATCCCCAATTCTCGTTTACTAAGTAACTGCAAACGGAAACCTGGATTTAGATGAACTATCTGGTTCAGCTGTCCACCTTGATCAAAATTACAACATCCTGGCAGATGCCCACATGCCTTAGACTTATCAAATAGAGTCCAAAAGGTATACTATAAGGAGCTTATTATAAGTCCTCTCTGTACAGAAAGTTATTTCTTCAGTCTCCACAATATCTTGTTGCCTCTTTAGTTTATACAACAGGGAATGAACATGGTGCACATAAAAAAAATGTAAAGGATTACAGAAGGTTTTGAAAAAGTTGTAGACAGCAGAACTATGGATCAGTAAAGGAGCTTATGGGGGATAACTCAGGTGCCTAATCTTTAAAGGTAAAGGATGATTCTGCTCACTTTGAGGCCATCCCTGCACATTTCCCTCAGAATTGTATTCAGGTTTTGACAGGAACAAGGGCAATGGACAGATCTCATTTTGTTTGGTTGTGTTTTCTCTTCTGTTGTTTTGATAGATGGAACCTGCGACAATTTCTACCTTAATGTTATGCTAAAATCATGTTGACTGATGTTTTCTTCTTTGAATACCCAATGTTGGGGGAAAAGGGTTAGGGCATTAATAAATATAGTCATGGTGCTTAATAATATTCCAAAGTTGATTAAACAGACCAAAATCTCATCCTCACCAGTGTTCTGATGGGAGTATGGAATTCACCCCAACTAGTAGAAAAATACTGGCCTGTGTTAGTGGCTGAGTGAATGGAAAACTTGGCTCTGAAAGCCTCTGGTTCAAACTGCAATTTTAAAAGAGTGTGCACACCAGACACTTCATCTCCCATACAATAGGCTATAAATTATTTGCATGACATCTTCTTTGCATTAGATGCCCTAGGCTTGTAACAGGTTAGTGTAATATATAGACCATTTAAGTGACAATAATCATAAGTTACAGATGGAAAGCTCTCTTTTGACCAGCCATTGTGTTCCTCCTTTGCCCAATTTTTTATATGAAAAATCACCAGTGAATATCAAAAATGCTTTCTTGGAACATCAGCTCTGATCTACAAGATTTGTCATGTCGTAGCTCATCCTTTTCAAGAGCACTTCATTCATTTGTTCCATGTTACCAAGACTAAGATTTCACTGAATAATTGATGAAAAGAGAAAACTATGAACTACCTTGCAGTCAATCATTATGATTTTGATACTACCTTTGTGAAAACTAACTACAGTATTAGCCAATAAGCACACGGCCTAAATGATATGAGGAAATTTATCAAAAAGCTTGTCTGCATGCCCATTGATGTTTAAGGATCAAGGCACTGACCATTTAGCACTGAGCATTGCAGAAGCTTTTAGTTGTACAAATATGAGAAAGAGAATGGATCTTCAAAGTAGTGTGTAAATATGCGTGCGTGTGTGTGTGTGTGTGTGTGTGTGTGTGTGTGTGTGTATGTGGTACCATCATCAGAGTGCTTTACCATATTTCAGATCTTAGGCAGGAACACATAAGGAATTTAGATAAAAAATTACAAAAATAAAATAATATTGATTGTGTGCATACTATCATGTGCCAAACTCTGTATATGGAATCACTCTTTAATAGTACTATCAATCTGATAAATATTATAATAATCATGATAACCCCTTCCCTTAATCTATGTGGGCAATTTCCAAGCAAACCAGTATTTAACCTTCCTATACATGAATTAACTCAAGATGTGCAATTGACCATTTCAACTTTTGTTACCTGATGTATGCGTGACAAAAAGATATGGTTGGTCTGGAGGTACAAGCATTATGTTTTCCATTATGTAAGTGAGAGATCCATAGATCTAAGCAAGAAGTGGGCTATGTTCAGGGAGGCGGGCTAAGGTGGGGAGCAGCAGGCAGGTCATAAATGGCTAAGTAGTTGAACAAGATTCAGAATCCATGAGGTTAAAGGGTTCAAAAATAGGCATTATTGAGCAGATTTGAACTTTAACCCTAGACAGATATGATTTTCTCACTGCCTTATTTTATACTTTCTAATGGATATTAAGGCCCTTGAGCCCATAACTGGTAATCATGTCCTGAAAGAAACCAAATCACTTTAGTTGACCTCTGCCCCAGATAAAAAATTGAGGTAGATGTCTTAAAATTGCCTCACAGCTTCAAGTAAATGTAACTTTTAACATCACCTTTCCCCCAACTCCATCTCTGGCTTTAGCTGGCACATTGAGATTCAGCAGTGACTTTCTCCCTCTCTCTTCCTTCTTTAATTTAATCATATTAAGGCATTCAGAGGAGTAGAAAATGTATCCTCTTATTTCAAGGACTTTAAAATCTAGATAAAGAGAAAAAGAATAGTCTAATAAAGCCAGTAAAAGACTACCAAAACATTTATAAATTCATGTAAAATAAATGTACAGAAACACTAATCACAAAAGGAATGATCAGAGATACCTGTTGAAAACCTTATCATTTGAAAGCATATGGGTAGAATATCATAAATTTCTGAATTCTGAAATATATTCAATAACTAGTGTTCAACATGTATTTAACATACATGTTTTTCTCTGTAAACAGGTATCAATATATGTAGTGTAACTATATACACTGAGTGGCCAGATTATTCTGACAGGCCAGATTATTATGACCACCCCATCAGTACTTCGTTGGGCCACCTTTTGCCTTCAATTCTGCGGTGATTCTTGGCATTGACTCCATGAGATGTTGAAAGGTGATGCAAGGAATCTGACACCATGCCTGATGACTAGCACTATCCAGTTCTGTGAGAT
>NW_006292442.1:693401-701781 GCF_000327345.1 Myotis davidii
AACCACTCAGTGTATATTATACTGTTAAAATAACAAGTAATATTTTCAACCATGAACTCTTGGTGAGTCAACACACTTTTTTATTAATTTTGAGCAGAGAATAGGAAGGGGAAGGTAAGAGATGAGGATAACTTATCTAAAGGTAACCTACAGAAAATATTTGCAAATCATATATTTAATAAGTGGTTAATATTCAAAAAATATAAAGAACTCATACTGCTCAGTAACAAAAAAACAACAACACAAATAATCTAATTTTAAAAGGGGCAAACACCTACATAGACATTTTCCAAAGATATTTAAATGGTCAACAGGTACATGAAAAGATGTTCAACATCATGAATCAATAGGGAAATGAAAATCAAAACCACAATGAAATATTACCTCAAGTCTGTTATAATGGCCAACATCAAAAAGACAAGAGATAACAAATGCTGGGGAGGATGTAGAGAAAATGGAAACTTTGTGTACTGTTGGTAAATTGGTAGAGCCACAATGGAAAACAGTGTGGAGGTTCTTCAAAAAATTATTAATTAGTACAACTATATGACCTAGGATTTCTACTTCTGGGTACATATCCAAATTATCAGGTTTACCAGTTAATAATTCAGATTTTGTAATCAAAGAAAACATGATAATTTCAAGAGAAACATCAAAAGTGCTTTATTCAAAGTAATGTCTATCACTAGCTACACATTTCTCCCATCTTTCAGGCAATTTTTGAATACCGTCCCAATAGAACTTTTCTTTGTTTTGAGGCAAACCATTAAGAGACCCAATTTTCCACTTCTTCTTACCTTTTGAAGGGCTGCTCAGAAAGTGCCTGTGCCATTGATCAGAACACATGATAATCTGAAGGAGCAGGGTCTGGTGAATACAGAGGGTGGGTTAATCCTTCCCAGGCAAGTTCTTTTAACGTGTCTTTAACTGGTTTTGAAGTGTGTGATGGTGCATTATCATGAAGCAAAATTACTTTGCCATGTCTCCTGGAACATTCTGGTCATTTCACGATCAAAGTGTGGTTCAAATTGATTATTTGTTGTAGGAAGTGATCAGTATTCATGGTTTCACCTGGTTTCTGGTCTTCAAATTTTATCAGTTGACCTGGAGGTTCTTTGCCTTTCATATTGAAATCATCACTTTTAAAGCATTTAAACCAGTGTTCACATCATAAGCTTTCTGAAGTATACAATAACTTTCAGCAGCAGTTTTCTTCAAAATAAAGTAATGAATTAAAACTTCTGCAAATGCTCTTCTTTTGGCAGGACATTTTTAAGCGTAAAAATATATATGATGTTAATACCTTCAGCAAATTTGACATATGAAGTTTAAAGCTTGCTGTCAATACAAAAAAAAATAGCCTACATATCAAATCGCATATATATCAACATATGTGTAACTCCATCTATTGAAAAAAATTTGATTAACTGATACACCTAGTAAATCACCATATCAAAGGGATTGCTCATTGCAACATTATTCACAGTAGTTAAGACATGGAAAAATCTATCTACCTGTTCATCAGCAGATGAATGCATAAATAAAATGTGGTGAATACATGTACAATGGAATAATATTCAGCCAAATGTATTTTTACAATATATGAGATGATATATATTAACTAATTTGTGTAATCATTTCATATTATATACTGATGTCATGTACAACTTAAACTTATACATTGTTGTATGCCAATTATATCTTGATGAACTAGAACAAAAATAAATTGTTCTCCACAAAGTTTAAAAAATGATTATGAGAATAGAGAACACCCACTTACTCAGAAATATCTTCTACTAGGGGCCCAGTGCACGAATTAGTGCACCTTGAAAGGAACTGTGTGCCATGAGGCTGTGGTGGGCACAGAGGTGGGTCTTGGCCCATCTTATGCGCCCCTGCTCAGCTCCTCCAGCCATAGCCCCCAGTTCCCTGTCTTCTGGTAGCCCTACTTCCGCTGCCACCACTTCCACATGCTGCGGGGGCCAGCCCTGTTCACACCCACTGAAGGCGCAGAGCGATTGGAGTCAGCGCCATCAGTTGGTGAAAGGGGCAGTTGTTGCCCTGATCACCCCTCAGGAGCAGGGAGAGGTGGAGAAGTCCTCAGGGGTGATCAGGACCGGCAGCTGCTGCTCGCACCCGCTGATGGCGCCGAGTGATCTGGACTGGTGCATGGCACTGGCAGCAGGTGCACATGGCAGCTCTGGTGCAAGCTGCAGGTGTGAGTCGGGGCCAGTGCCTGCAGCAGGTGTGAGCGCTGGGCGGGACCATGGTGTGCGGGAGCAAAAAATTTCCAGTAACCACCAGAGGCTTGCCCCAATGACAGCAACTGGTGCCCTGCCTTGGTCTGGCACCCCCGCTCACCTGCTCCACCATCCCGCCACAGCCAATACCCACCATGTTCCGTACACGCCCCCTGGTCATCAGTGCACGTCACAGTGAACGGTTTTTCAGTTGTTCACTTGTTCCTATTGTTCTGCCGTTCAGTCTATTTGCAGATTAGCCTCTTATCATATAAAATACTTAGGAGTAGACATGGTCATTATTATTTTTTCCCCACGGTATACTCGGTAGACATGCATCTATCATCACAAAGTCCTGACAGCCTAGTAAATTTAAGCTAGGTTCACTTTCACTCTTGGTCGCCTGGAGGTTGAGGTCTCCTAACCAGATGATCCATATTGGTTGTCACCATTATCTTTTTCAGTGACAGGGATGAGCTTCCCCTTGAGTCAAAGGATCTGCAGATACTGAGAAACTCCAATGGGAGAGTCATGTGACAAAACTACATCAGGCTGTTAAACAAATACAATCATTTTCATATTGAGTTCAGCAACCATAGGCTTTGGCAAAGTTGAAATATACCCTATTTTTTCCCACTTGAATCCAAAATAACTACATTGTTCTATCAGATTAATTTAACTCATTTATTTTTGTTTTCAGTTTGTTTTTTGTTTTCTCACTGAGGCAATTAGACTTAGCTGCTTTAGAAAGCAATTACCAACATACATATCTGATTTTTTGTCACACTCAAAATTTTTCATTCAGTTATTATTATTGGCAGATACTGAAATGAACAGGTTTAGCAATTTTATATATACTACATGTTTTGTATATATTACACAGCCATCATTGTAACTTTATCACAATCCTACCTGGACACCAAAACAATTTGTAAGCCAGTGTTAAAGTATTCTAATATGCTAACTGAACAAGATAATTTTAGAAAAGAAATATATAAATACATATTCTGAAGTGTCCCTATTACAGAAGTATAAAATTAAAATTACATATGCTATTAAAAAAAAAACAAACTACTTCCCACCTGGCCAGCATGGCTCAGCGGTTTAGTGTTGACCTATGAACCAGGAGGTCATAGTTCAATTCCCGGTCAGGGCACATGTCGGGGTTGCAGGCTTGATCCATGGTGTGGAGCATGCAGGAGGCAGGAATCAATGATTCTCTCTCATCATTGATGTTTCTATCTCTCTCTTCCTCTCTGAAATCAATAAAAATATCTTTTTAAAAACTATTTCCCTATAAATTTTTATATTGTGTGTGTGTGTGTGTGTGTGTGTGAGAGAGAGAGAGAGAGAGAGAGAGAGAGAGAGAGAGAGAGAGATGAAGTTTTCAGTGAGATCTATCATTTAACTTATACACAAAAGGCTGGTTTTCAGCCAATCAATCAATTTTGACCTTCAGTTCAGGCCTAAACTTTTCCATTCTTTTCATGTCATATAAAAAAATACCAAAAGATAAACAGGTCCTCAGCATTGAGGAAGAAAATGTATCTGCAAATAACTATCTTTTTGTAGGTGTGCAAGGAGAAGTGTCGATGTAACAAATTGCTACTTTTCAAGCCCATCAATTTAATGCAAGCATTTTGCCAAGATGACTCAAATGACCCATATGGTTGGGTACCTAGAGAAATAAAGAAAAGATAACTTCACATACATTAGTGCTACAGCCGGATTGTATTCGGTATGGGCTCAGTCCTTCCTTCCTGGTTGCAATTAAACTACTTTAAAAACAAACAAACACACAATTAAAAACTTGTTCCTTCACTCACAGGTTTATCACCCCCATGAGAGAATTAGGAAAAGGGAAGAAGGCAAGTGAGAATTTTGTATGGAAATTCATGAAACGCTCCAGCTGCTTAGGCAGCAGGTAAATTTGATGTAACCTGTTTCATTTTTACTAGAGATATGCTTCTGAATCCCCATATTGTTCTGCTTTCCTTAGATTATTTAATTTGGAAAAGAACACACAAAACAAAACACAAAATTTGAACACTATGTTTGGCCATTGTTACCTTGACCAGTTGGGTTGCTTAATAAAATAAGACTCTGGAAAGTTACATTATGCTGTGGAGAGTTTTAAAGGATTCATTAGTATGAATTCTACAAAAACAAGCAATTCAATTTGCCACTGGGTGGGGGAAGGGTGGGAAACTAGAGTACCTACCTATTTGACTACATGCTCTTCTCTGGAGACAACACAGTTCAGGTCAGAATAAAATAGATTGGGAAGAATTGGTCATGACTCTCTGAGATCTCATAGGCAAGAAAAGAAAGCTGTGTACACCAGTACATGTGGAGAAATACATTTAAACAGAAGACTAATGAGCCACTAATGGTGAAGCTGAAATTGCCCAGGAGACATGTTGCATAAATCTAGTTGATTATTTCCTACCAATAAAAGATATATATGCATTGTATCCATCTGTATTTGAAGTTGTTTGTGATGCTTCATCAAGCAGTAAAACTTGATGCAATCTTAGAATACTGGCTTTTTATCATGTATTGCATTGCTTGCTAAGGAATGAACCTAGAAAACTGTATTTTTAAGACAAAAATACAACCAAATTCAATTAAATAAATTCTTACTTCACCACATCTTATGTATCCAGTTATATGTAGGTATTAAAAAGTAGAACTCATAGTTCTGTCCTAGAACATCTTACAACATAATTGAAGTATTTCTAGACTATAAGCTCCTTGAGGTCAGGAACCAGATCTTATTTATACCTTTATCCTCAGTGTCTACATAAGAATTTGGAAGACAAAGTCATTGTGTCTGTTAGCAGAAAACTTGTTGATGACTTATCTGAAATTTAAGCATACAAAGCCTACCTGTACAATCGCTGCATGGAGACACAGAACAGAGTAAATGTGACCAAGCACTAGGAAACTTTAAATGTGAAAATACTGATTGCTACTGATTTAGCATCCTGAGATCCTGAGGTTAGTGATGTCACACACATATAATTATGATTTCCCATGGAATATTGAAGAATATGTACACAGAGTAGGGTGTACCAGCTAGAAGATCAGGGAAGGCTGTCATATACATTACCCTTCTTACTAAAAATTATTGGAAGATTGCCCCTGAATTGATTAAAATTCTGGAAAGAGGAAATCAAAGTGTCCCAAAAGTTTGTGTAACAATGGCCAAACAATGCAAGTTAAGTGAACAAAAGAAGGACACAGGAAAGAAATTAAAAATATCTCAATGAAAATCCAAGGAGTTTTATTTAGGTTTACATTGAAAAGTTTGCCAGGCTACTCAAAGATTTAAGATATGTTAAAGTTATGCAATATTCAAGATACATAGGGAAGTATTGGAAACACTGGCAGTGTGAAAACAACTAATTCTTAAATAATACCTCTAGGCTTTCAATTTTTCATAATAAAATCAAAGCTGTTTTGAAAAATAAGTAATTAAATAAGAAATTGAAGCAAAGTAAGTCATTAATAAAAAATGGATGTTGAATAAATGCATGTATGGAAAAAGAAGTCAGAAAGAGCACATATCTTCATAAGTAGGCATGACCTAATATGAACAATAATGGACTATTAATAATTAGGTACTAGAAGGTCTAGAATATGAAAAAGAGAAGGAAAATAAGCCTATTTGTTAAGGTCAAAGATATTATATCAACAGATGTCTCTAAGTTTACCCATTGGTAAAATCCTAGACCATATCAGACTGGGTTGCTAAGTTCATTTGTGATCCCCATTGACCAGAAAATAGTCTCACACTATGATTTTCACGTTCTCATTAAAGTGATGTGAACTGTTCAAGTATGCCCTTTAAAAAAAACATTTTGTTTTCTTCCACTTGATTCCAATGTAGAATCAAGAAGAGTCAGAGATTCACAAAAAGAGGCATAACTGACCCTAACTGGACAGCATGCCTTGAGTTTATTTGGTTCCCTTTAGCCTCAGAAAACCAATTATGTTTTCCTTTGCACTTCAGAAAAAAAACCAAAACAAAACACACACACACACACACACACACACACACACACACACACACACACACAAGCATTTGGAGAGTTGGGTATAATGTTCTGCCCTGACCTCTTCCCAACACTTTATAAAAAACTAAACCTCACAGCAAGACATAAGATTAGCCAGTACTGAGTGCCTGATCTCTCAAGACAAGTTCCCAAAAGTCATTGGCTTGGCTGGCATGTTTAGCTTAACCACATACTGGTAACCTATACTCATATCTACTGTAATCACTCATTTTGAAATTAAAATTCCCATAAGAAACCTGAAAAAATTTATACAAAGGCAGGCATAGGAGAAAATAATTCCTAGACAATCCTTTCCCCTCTACTGTGGCCTCAACAGCTTTCTCGAGGTTTCTATCCAGACCAAAGATGCTGCTCCTTTGTTTCTAGGCAGGCTTGAAAGAATCTGGCACTATTCTCTAAGGAAGAGATATAAACAAGTGCTTGACTTCTACCATAAACAAATAGGGTTAATTGTTGCCCATGATCATTGTGATCACCCAAAGCACTGATTTACTGCCTTTTCCTTCATAGCAATAAAAATGTTTGGTCTTCTCTGCAAGCTAAGTTCTTCCCAAACTTTGACTATATACCTCATGCTTATGAGTCCTAGGAGCAGGGTGGCTCATTCTCACTATGACAGAAAGAGCACACATTTCCATAAGTGAATAATGGCACACCTTTATCTCAAAAGGAAAGAGAGACCAACATTTACTGAGCACCTGCTTTTCTTTAAGTCCTACCACAAAACCTATGTTACATATTTTATTATCTCTATTTTATAAGAAAGTTGAGGGTTAGAGAGGTTGTAAGAATGGATGAAAAGTAAGTTCTAGTCAAGAAGATATTGAAGAAGTAAGAAGAAAGTTACAAGATTTGGAGGATAGTGAATTCTTAAAATTTTAATTTAATGGAAGAATTATGAATATTCAAGAGAAAATAAAAGCTATACTTGGCAAGTAATATAAAAATGACACTTCTCATTCTGTGTCTTTATGATATGCATAAAACAATTTGAAGGAAAAGCAAGAGGTTGAATTCAGACAATCTGGTTACTATCATCCGAAAAATATAATAGCACCTACTATGCATACCACAAAGCAATTACAGGTATGGTTCCTGCCCTCTATGGAATTAGTAGTCTATTTATTGGTGATGGGGAGAATGAATTAAAATGCAGATAATTTTAGCAGACCAAATGATTGGTATTGTTTATCACTCTGGACCAACAATGCTTGAATAAAGAGATAGGATATGTAAAGAGATATTTGAAAAAATGCACCAAAAATAATTGTTTGTGAGGTATAATGGTCGGGGGTAGGGGGAAACAGGCTTTGGAAGTAGATGAAGCAAAGTTTGAATCTCAATCATTATTATGTAGTAGTTGTATATCCTTGGGAAAATTACTTCTTGTTGTGAGGAGATATGTCATGCTATATTAGTTTCTAAATGAATATTACTCCTATTTCAATTTTTGGCAATTGTTGGAATTAACCCCAGTGGTTTTATGTTGTTTTGTATTTTTTTAATGAACTGGTCTATGTAGGAACATAGCCATTTCACATTTAAGAAAATAGTCATAATCATAATAATAGAAAATCAACTATATTACTACTAGAGGCCCGGTGCACGAAATTCGTGCATGGGGGGGGGCCTCAGCCCAGCCTGCACCCTCTCCAATCTGGGATGCCTCGAGGAATGTCCAACTGTTATTTCCTACAGTCAGACATCCCTCTCACAATCCAGGACTTCTGGCTCCCAACCACTCGCCTGCCTGATTGCCCCTAACCGCTTCTGCCTGCCAGCCTGATCACCCCTAACCACTCTGCTGCCAGCCTGATTGATGCTTAACTGCTCCCCTGCTGGCCTGATTGCCCCTAACTACCCTCCCCTGCTGGCCTGGTCACCCCTAACTGTCCTCCCCTGAAGGTCTGGTCGCCCACTACAGCCCTCCCCTGCTGGCCCAATCACCCCTAACTGCACTCCCATGCCAGCCTGGTCACCCCTAACTGCCCTCCCCTGCCGGCCATCTTGTGGCGGCCATCTTGTGTCCACATGGGGGTGGCCATCTTTGTGTCGGAGTGA
>NW_006292442.1:701836-710025 GCF_000327345.1 Myotis davidii
GCACTCTCCTGCCAGCCTGGTCGCCCCTCACTTCCCTCCTGATGCAGGCCTGGTTGTCACCAACTGCCTCACCTGATGGCCTGGTCACTCCTACTAACCTTCCCTGCCAGCCTTTCACCCCCAACTGCCCTCCCTTGTAGACCTTGTCCCACCCTCAGCTGCCTCACCTGCCAGTCCTGGTCACCCCAAACTGTCCTCCCCTGCAGGCCTGGTTACCCCAAACTGCCCTCCCTTTCAGGCCTAACCCCCTCCACAACTACCCTCCACTGCAGGCCTGACCACCCACAACCGCCCTCCCCTGCTGGCCATCTTGTGTCCACATGGGGGCGGCCATCTTATGTGTTGGAGTGATGGTCGATTTGCATATTACTGCTTTATTAGATAGGATTTAATGAGTATATCCTGTGTGCCAGGCAATGTGCTAAATACTGTTTCAATAAATCCTCAAAATAACCTTATGAGATAACTAATATTAATACTAGTATACCCATCTCATAGATGAGGAAAATGGAGCTCAGAAAAGAAAAGCAATTTAACAAAGGTCATAAGCAGCTAAGGACTCGGAATCAAGTGTGCAGCCAGGTCTGGCTTACTTCAAAGCCACGTATTCTGTTCTCCACTAATTTTCCTACTGAACTGGTTTTGAATCAGGTTATCAAAATAGCATGTTTGACAGAAAAGTTCTTCTGGCTGTTCTTACTGTGATTCAAACTTTGTTAATTCTGCTATTTTCAATTAACTTTCAAAAAAATATCTCTGCCCTTCCCTCTGCAAATTATCTTCCTTTTTTAAAGGCAGAGGGCATGTGGATTCACCCCAGTACCTGGGTTAGAATGATAAGCAAAAGTTGAGCCTGTGTCCATTTGTACCCATTTCTACTTGGCACTTTAGATAAATCTCTTTACTTTCATATTAGGAAGTAGAGTGACATTATTCGCTTTATTTCAGCTGCTGGAAAGGATGAAACTTCTCCCAGCAAAGATGTGTCATTGAGCTAGTGAAAAGTGAATGATTGATATAGGGTATAAATTTTCATTCTTCTGAGACAGATCTGTCTTTGAAACAGAGGGAGAAAGGGAGACATAGAGAGAGTAAAAGAAGTAAGGGGGAAAAAAGAAGGAAGAAAGGGAAAGGAGGAAAGGAAGAAAAAGAGGGAGGGGGAGGGAGGGAACGAGAGAGGGAGGAATAAAGCTGTCCTTCTGGCATGAAGGGGTGAGGTCTCTTTCAGGAATGAAAGCTTCTTTATAAATACAATGGACATGAGAAATTTCAATACAAGCAGACACTAAATATATCACTAAAACTTTTGTTTTCCCTTCAAACTTTAGGAGTTCCAGCTTTCTGGCCTACAGTTAGACATCCCTCTCCAAATTATATTTTGTGCATTTAAAACCAGACTCTTGAGATTTTAAAGTACATTTTATGGTTCATTAATATGTATTGGGGTTTTTAAATGCATATTCTGATGGTGGGCGTAAATCTGTATTAGGGGATTTTTTGAGAGGAAATTGTTGAGATTGCTACAAAAACAGCTATGCCCTCATGGCTCGTATTCAAGTTGCAATGGGCTTTCTGAGATTTAAACATTCACCAAATACTCATATGTTGCATTTCATAGTTTACTCCACCTGCTAAAATTGACACTTGATTGAAAATAACTTGTGCACTTTGGGAAATATTTCACTTTTCTCAACTCTCTGATTCTCTCTGCTCTATCAGAAAGCTCTATCAGGAAGCTGATTCTCTCTACTCCATGAGGAAGGGAATAATTCACCAAAAACGTAAGCCAAAGGTCAGAGAGAAGTGAGAATTTGATCTCTAAAGAGCAAGATGCTGGTGACTAGAATGGTTCAAAAAGTAGATCCTTTTTGCTGAATCTTAAGCCATAAGACCAGTAAGAAAAGGTCAAGCCCTAAGAGACAACAGAGTTTGGTGTTCTCAGGCTATTCAGTCCCAGTTTGACTGTCAGCACAACAACTTCTACAGAGCACCCCAGAATACACACATGCATGCACATGTGCGAGCGTGTGTGTGCACACACACACACACACACACAGACACCTAAATTGCTACTGTACACATTGAGTTCATTCAAGTGACTACTATATGCTAGACACTTTAGGCTAAACAGTGATTTCAGTGTTTCATCAAATAGACTCTTCTTGTGAATTTAACATATATCTGACCTGCTTAAAATCCTTCAATGGATTAGTTCTATGTATCACTTCAAAACAAGTTGTATCAAAATTATGTAAAATGTTGTGGCTTAAAATAATAACCATTATATCATTATATTGTGGGTCAGGAGTTCATGCAGGGGTAGGGTGGGAAATTCCTCTGCTCCAAGTAAGTGGTGTTAACTAAGGTCATTCTGTGATATTCATCAGTTGGATAGACTTCTCTGGATAATGTGAAATGGTTTCACTCATACAGTTGGTGTTTTGAGAGGTATGCTTGAAAAGTTAAACTCACCTAGAACTATCAACTTAACCGCATACATATAGGTGCTTCAGCATGGCAACTCAAAGTACTTGGACCACATAAATGGTGGCTCACGGTTTCCAGAGAGTGTATAAAGACACAAGAAGTGGAAGAATCCCAGTTTCTCCTGGCATAAACTTGGAAACTGGCATAGCATCATTTTTTTCTTACTCTTCTAATTAAGACAGATGCAGAATTGGTTGAGATTCAAGAGAAGAAGGCATAAACTTGACCTCTCAATGAGGGGAGTATCAAAGAAATGGCAGTGACCTTTAACCGATCTTTTTAATATAATTTTTTATTTATTGATTTGAGAGAGATTTGTTGCTCCACTTATTTATGCATTCATTTGTTGATCATTGTATGTGCCCTGACAGGGGATCAAACCCACAACGTTGGCATATTGGGATGATGCACTAACCAACTAAGTTACCTGACCAGGGCCTTTAACCCATCTTAAAGCTGTCATAGGTTATTTGTGGCTTTTAGGTTAAACAAAGGCTATAGAGTGTATTGGTAAAGAGCAAGAGTTCTAGATAAACTTGATTGTATTTGAATCTTAGGTCTGTTACTTAATGATCTTCGGCAATTATATAACTGAGCAATTATGTAACTGAGCTTCACTATGTTCATTAAATAGTGATAATAATATTGTGTTAGGTGGTTATGAGTATTAAATAATGCATACACCAGTAAGGTGAATATAACAGTAACTTATACATACTAAGCCTCAGGAAATAATAGCTATCATTATTTATAGAATATAAACTTCTTAACTTAGCAAATAACACTATTTACTATCTGGCTTTTTCTCTCTTCTCAAGCCTCATATTCTGTCATCCCACATAGGCATCCTTAACCCCAGCCATGCTCAACTACTAGTTGTTCCCTGAATATGCCCAATTCTTTTTTTAAATATTTTATTGATTTTTTACAGAGAGGAAGGGAGAAAGAGAGGGATAGAGAGTTAGAAACATCGATGAGAGATAAACATCAATTCAGCTGCCACCTGCACACTCCCTACTGGGGATGTTCCCGCAACCAAGCTACATGCCCTTGACCAGAATCGAACCTGGGACCCTTCAGTTCACAGTCAGATGCTCTATCCACTGAACCAAACCAGTTAGGGCTATGCCCAATTCTTATACCTGCGTGCTATTGCACATACAGACTAGCCTGTCTAGATGAACGATCTTCTCCCCCCACTCCTTCTTTACCTCTCTAACTTTTACTGCTCCTGTAAAATCCAGCTCATAAATTACACCTTCATGTAGCTATATCTGAACCTCTATTCTGGATTAGCTATTCCTTCTCTGTGTTCCCATAATACTCTGCACATATATTTTTGAAATTTTTTATTTATTAATTTTTTAAGTAGAGAAAGAAGAAGGAGGAGGAGGAGGAGGAGGAAGAGGAGGAGGAGAAGGAGAGAGAGAGAGAGAGAGAGAGATCCACTGTTCCACCTATCCATGCATCCACCTGTTGATTCCTGTACGTGCCCTGAATGGGGATCGAACCCTCAACCTTAGTGTATCAGGATGATGCTCCAACCAACTGAGCGACATGGCCAGTGGCACACTTATCTTTTAGAAAGGATTTAACCTCATATTATACGTGCCTGTTTATTGTGCCATAGACTAGACTAGACTGTATATTTCCTACAGGCAAGTATTGTGTCCTACCTTTCTTTGAATCTTGGGCTTTTAGGACAGTACCTAATACCTAGTAAAAATTTAGTAATTTCTTCAAATAGAGAAAGGTATTTAAAATAATAATTGATTTATTAATACATAAAGATAAACACAGCCATTCCCCCATAACTTTGCATTCAGCAACACAAGAGTTATAGAAAATAAAGTACACCTGAAAGATTTAGACTTCACTGACTTTCATTCCCAAGAAGTCAACAGCCTTGACAATGCACTGACGAGATAACTGAATGCAGAGTAGTCACATAAAACTGAAGGGTTTAAGGCACAACTGCATTTCTCAAATAATCAATCCAGTTTATTTCAATTATTTTCCAAATGTATTCAAGAAGTGAATCCTTGATCTGGATTGATTAACAATCTATCGAAATTTCTCTAAGGTCAAATCCGTCCCTTCATTAGGAGTTCTGCCATTTTTTCTAGAAACAAACCTCAGAGGTTAATGAGAACAATGTGGGTCTGGTGAAACATGTGAAACAACAGGTACCTCTGTTGCTGTGCCTCAAAATGAAAATGTCTTGCTTCCCTGGAAACAAATCCAGAATTTTACATCCAAGTTAGTAAAATTAATCACCTTGATAAAATATTTCCTGGTAGAGACTTAAAAAACTTAGAATCAAATGTATCCTAATCAATTAAATGACCTCTCTTTCTTGACACCTCACATCTAATTCATCAACAGATCCTGTTCACTTTCCCTTGGAAATACCAAAATATGACCTGGCACTACCTCTACCTCTGCCATACTAGCCAAGCCTTTATAATCTCTCCCCTAAATTATTTCAGCATTTCTCCTAACAGCTCTCCCTGCTCCTAACCTTGCCCTGTAACAGTCTACCTATAATTTTCTGTCAACTTTACACAATCTTGTGTATTGGCTAGGGCAGGTATTATTTTCTTCCTTTGCCAAGGAAAAGACATATGTACCAAAGTGAGGACATGTCCTTGGTCTCCCATATATTAGTATTCAGCCAAAACAGAAAGGCATATCTGACACCTAGATCTGTTTTCTTTGTTTTACAACTAATTGACTAATAGTATAATCATAAACAAATCTTATTTCCCATTTTATAAAATCTACTTTTTCATTTGGATCAGCCCACTAAGGAATTTGGAGTTTAATAAGGGAATACTCACATGAGTAATCAAATATCCCAAAGATACTTACCTAATATTTCTTTACCAGAGGCAATTTTATTATAAATTGTCTTAAATGAATGACCTTTACCTTGTGAAATACTTGAGATCACTTTTTATTGTTTTTGTTTGCATTTTTAGCAATCAAAGTCTGTTATCTCTTAATAAAATTGTATACAGGATCCCATTATATTAAACATATCAAAGTTAAGTATATTTTAAAAAAAGAGTGAAGGAGGAATTTTCCAGAGTTTCATGCCCTTAGTACACATTCATACTTCTGAGTTAGCCCCTGAGGCATCCACATAGAATCCTCAGCTCTATGGGATCCAGTTTGAGAACACCTTCTGTAGAAGACATATGCTCTTCAGTGTTGCCCATAGACCAGAAGTGTCTGCATCACCTAGACACTTGCATTAGAAATGCATTATCACAGGTCCCATTAAATCTAACTTTCAACAAAATTCTCTCTGGTGAGTCATAAATGTATCCAAGTTGAAAAGTGCTGTCTTTTAAACACTCTCTGAAAAAAAAGTCTTTCTATTTAAGGTTTAAATGTGGCTGTACAAATAAATAGAAGGTTAAACTCAAGAAACTGAGCATAGTAACATATACACCATGATCTGTAAAATGACAATTTATCAGATTAAGTCTACAGTATTTGTCTTAGCTCTTGTAGTATTTATTTAAAAATGCCTCATGATATATAGGTCAGGATGATTTTAGTGGATACATTCTTGATGTCAGTATACAAATTTTCCCAATATACCTAAGTGTTTTACTGGAAGAGACAGTTTTATTCTTATAGATTGGTCCAATTGAATGACCTTCACCTTGAGAAACATTTGAGATGGTGGCTCTTGTCATTCAAGGCAGACTTAGAAAAGAGAAAAATGTTTCTTAGCCTAATAATGACATATTTATTTATTTTGTTTCTTTCTAAGGAGCCAAGGAAAAACCTTACTGCTAGGGAAAATATAATTTATAGATATGGAAAATTAAATTGTTTCTAATGCTTAATTATTAGGGACTTTAGTGAGGAAATAAACTCTGCATCCATCCGTTAGGAATATTGGGCTAGAGTTAAAGAGATTTGTCTAGAATAGGGGCAGTGTCTTCATCCTCTGAAGCAGAGTAGAAATTCCTTGATCATTTGCCCAAAACCTGAAAGTTTCAGGTTTACAAAGTAAAATTAGGAAGTTTAGGGGGAAAAATTGTCCTCCTGTGAAGAAGGCAAATTTTTGTGAGGAGAGTGACAGGGCACAAATCTAGCATACTTGATAAGGGTGGCTATGTAGAATGGAAGGGGAGGTAGGTAGAGAGATCCTCTTCATGAAACATGCAAACCTAAGATAGACCTCCCCTTGTCTGGCTGAAGGAACTATTACAAGGTTATAGCTCAAACCTCTGTTCCTGCAAACTATACTATTGTCCTCAGAGCTACATGATCCTTAATTAAGAAACATTCACTATATGTTTTATAGCCCAACACATTGAACTGGTAGAGACTAGTAGAATAAGAAGTGATCAAGAATAGATGTGACTATTGGGCAATAATCTTGTAGGAGCTCTTCAATGAGGGCTGAGATATTATCAATTCCCAAATACATTATTGAACACAGTCACCAATGCTAATTTACATCTATGGAGAGTCCATGGGCCAGAAGTGACAGAACACCTTTCCTCAGGAATAAAAGAGGGGAGAATAAGACTGAACTCAATAGCAAGAAACAACCTTATAAAACAGAAAAGAAGGGATTATGCTCCTCCTGGATATTCTATATAGAATACAAAAATTACAAAGCTCTACTTATATAGGAAGTTAAAAGACAGTTTGCTTTGACAGAAATAATAGTCATTTCGATGTCAGGAGATCTGTATTGTAGTTACTAGTTAGTTTGCTGACCTTGACAAAGTCACTTCTCCTAGGCTTCAGTATCCTTATCTTTAACATACAGTCCCAAAGGTGATGATTATGATAATGATACTTAACATCTATTGAGCCTTTGGTATGTGAAAGCATAGTTTAATTGTTTTATAAGCATAAATACTTCTCATTTTGAACAGATACTACTTATGATCTCTTCTGTAGAGATATGAGAATAAGTGATTTACCCAAACTGTTACACAGCTAAAAAGTACTGGAGCTGAGGTTTAAAGACAGATGTCCATAATGCTGAAGGTTATTAGAGTTATAGACCAAGATGATTCTTTCTGCTTCATCATGGTCTAAGAATGATGCTTCTTATCTCCTTACCCTACTCTTCTTCTACACCTTCTCTTCTACAAAACTTGCTCTTCAAACTCTTTATTATGTATAGTCTGATGCCAACCCATTCTCCTCACCATTATGTAAGAGCTTCTTTCTCCAAAGCCATACATGTTACAGGTGACAGAGCCAAAACTCAATCAAGGGCATTCTCACTCATAGGCCAGTGCTATTTAGTCTATCTACTATACTTTCTGAGCAAGTGAAGCCTCAGAGTTTTCTCTCAATCAGTACAATGATCTAATTTATGTAATCATAGAAAGAATAGGTAACATCTATAGAGGTCTTATTGTAAACCTGGCATTATTCTAACCACTTTACAAGTTTTAACTTACTTAATCTTCACTAAAATATTATAAGGTAGGTACTGTTATACTAATTTTATTGATATGGAAATAAGGCACAGACAGGTTAAGTAAATTGGCCAATGTCACACAGCTTACTAGTACAGTAAAGAATTGAACTAAGGCAATCTAGTTCTACCATCCTCTGATCCTAACCATTAAACTAAACTGCTTCATAAACCAAATATCAAATTAGGGATTTCTTTATTTTGACTTGCATATCTGATTTACATAGCTCAGCTCAGCATC
>NW_006292442.1:710091-717727 GCF_000327345.1 Myotis davidii
TAACTCAACAAACCTAGAGGATTCAACTTTTGTGTTGAGCAATAGGAGAACCAACTAAAAGCACTGACTTCTCAAGATAACCTGAAGTAAGGCTCATCCTAACTATGCCATTCAAAAGTGGATCTTGGCATCTCTTTCCCATGAGACATTCATTTACTATCAAGGGCTCACATGCTATGCCAGAAAATCAGAATATTGACTGTGACTGTGTCTTGGGAATAGTTCTTTCCCTTAGAGCTCACATTGTATAGAGTAATTCCACTAAGGAAGTTAGCTATTTTAAGAATTTGCAGCTCTATGGCAGCGGTTCTCAACCTGTGGGTCGAGACCCCTTTGGCAGTCGAATGACCCTTTCACAGGGGTTGCTTAAGACCATTCTGCATATCAGATATTTACATTATGATTCTTAAAATATGCAACATTAAAGTTATGAAGTAGCAACGAAAATAATTTTATGGTTGGGTCACAACATGAGGAACTGTATTTAAAGGGCCAGAAGGTTGAGAACCACTGCTCTAGGGGGATGTCTTCCATTCTTCATAAAGGACCTGAATTTGGTATGAAAGAGTATGGAGGAAAGGGATCAAGTGGGGGAAAAGGTTAGGATTAAATATCAGAATTATTGCACCAGCTAGACAAAGCTTATACCTCTGCACACCACAAGGAGAGAGAGAGAGAAAGAGAGAGAGAGAGAGAGAGAGAGAGAGAGAGAGATGGAGAAAAGATCATAATCTAGAAGGGGGTGGACTTTCATTTAACAACAAATTGAGTTATTCTAGCCATTATTTCAACTATCTCTTCGCTTTAAATCAGTCTTATATCCAAAGTTCTCCTGTGTTATATAGTAGCAGGTCATTGCCCTATATTTGGCCCAACTGAGTATTCCTGGGAGTCAAGATTTCCAGTCAACAGACCAGATATCTGAATCAAAGCTCTACCACATATCATCTTTGTGACAATGGACAAGTCATTTAACCTCCATAAACTTCATTGTATTCATTTGAAAAGGGGATCGATGCAAGGGATTCAAGGAGATCATGTGTATCAAATGATTAGGATAGTTCTTGACACCTAGTTGTTAAAATGAATAAGTGAATGAATGAACAAACCAGTTCTAGAAGATAGTTCTAAGCACAGAAAGAAATAGCAATCTTATTTGTTTTCCTTTGTACCCATAAACAAGACCTTGATCCTATCTCTTAGCATGGTAATTCCATACAAAGCCAAGCCTTTCACTAACAGAATTTAGATTGATGACCCAGGATCTATAAAACTGTATGTTTTAGCTGTCTAGTGCGTTTTGCAAAAGAAGAGACTTGGTAATACACTGATCCATCAATGCCAGTCGCTGGCGCTATGATGGATATATGTGCTGGAGAAGATGCCCAGCATCCTGTAGTCTCTGATTCTCTGACTCACATCTCTTACTTGGTCAGCTTCTATTATGATAATGATGCTGCCAATGTCATCTCTTAAAATAAGAGGTTGATTAGATTAATATGAAAACACATATGGGCCATCTAATGGTTTCCACTTTTACTTTTAGCCAAGAACTGGTGGTTTTGGTTTCATTTTATGGGAAGGAGTACAAGACATGAGATTATAATAAACATTCATTTGCTATATCCCAGAGGGTTTCAAATTGTTACCTAAGGGCCAAAATTAGACTACGATCACTTTATGTATGGTCTGAAAGCTAAGAATGTTTTTTGTATTATAAAATAATTGAAAATCATCCTGGCCACTGTTCGTTGGGCATCGTCCCATGCACTGAAAGGCTGACGGTTTGATTCCAAGTCAGGGCACATGCTCAAATGCAGGCTTAATCCCCAAGAGGGGGGAGCTAATCAGTGTCTTGCTTTAACATTGATGTTTCTCTTAAAAATATTTTTAAATGTTTGAAAATCAAAATAAGAATATTTCACAACAGAAAAAAATTATATTTCTTGCCTAACACTGCTTTCATGCTGTAATGCCAGAGTTAAGTAGTTGTAGCAGAGACTGTATGACGAATACTTATCTGGCCCTTTACAGACAAAGTTTGCTGACCTCTGATGTATTCTCTTGAGAGGACTTTTATAGAAATAATTTGTTCAAGGTCTATTACTGACAGGAGTTTGTAAATTTGTCTTTGGCCAACCAGAATCCTTCTATCAAAGGAATATTGTGCCTTTGAAGAACAAAATCAAGCATGATAAATATTGTGCCGGGATTCTCTCTATCAATCTGAGGTACGCAGTGGGCAGATTTCAAAGCTATTTTAAACATTTTTTTCTAATGGCAGCAAAACCTGGATCATTCCAGATTTGACTCACAAACAAGTACTATCAGTTTCAGAGTGGACCACCACCACAAAACTTCTTTAAAGAAAACTCATGATCTATGGTTTACTAAACATTAAAACTCTCTGTCTAGCTACTTCCTATCTGGCCTTAATGTCACCAACTAAAGCTATCATTCACAGCAAAACACTGCTCCTTAAAATGGTAAAATGAAACAAAGATTCTTAAGCACTAGAGTTTGCCACAGTGATGAACTATAGAAGAAGTGAAAATTTCCCCCTTCTTGAAAAATTTGGGACTGTATGTCCCAAACTCCCCTGCAAAGCACAATTCTATATAAAGGATCTTAATTTTTAATTGATTTTCATTGCAAATTATGTACACTTCTTTTGGAAGCAATTTGGTTCCTGGAATAGTCAATTACTCTTTTAAAGAGCAACACATTTTTTGGCTACAGAATATTAGAAGAAAAATATTTATTTTAAATAAAATATTAATAATAAATTTTACACAACATGGCTAAATAAAAATAAAGACATAATAGGCTGTTTATAGTTTTTTGCCAATCAGTTAAAGTAAAAACTATGGTGATTAAACAAAAAGGACAAGCAGACTTAAAATTTCCTGTTTTGAGCATACACACTTAATGACATTTAGAGAAAAATACACACTATTTCCCATTTACCAGGGAGAAGCTTGATAGAAGCTTCCTGAGTTTAGGATCGATCAAGGTAATCTACGTTGAAGAAAAGAGATCCTAAATCCTCTACAGAGGCAATGATTCCAATTATGACCTCAAGGAAGCAACAGTGGTAAATGAAGTAATTACGTAGCTATTTCTGAAACACATGGAAGAAAGCCTCCGGGTAGATTTTAATTCCCTGAGGTAGAGTTTGGAAAATCATTAACTTTGGTATGTTGTTTTTTTATATATATAAAATTGTATTCCTTTATATTTCAAGAAAACTCTGATGAAAAGCACCTGATTGCAAGGCAGTTTAGAACAAGGTTCAAAGTTTGAAGCCAGACTGTCCAGCTCCTCCACTTGCTATCTACGTGACCTTGGACAACTTATGAAACACATTGTGCTTAAGTTTCCTTATCTGAAAAATGGTGATTAAAATAACCACCACCACCTCAGGGCAATTGTAAGGATTAAATACAAAATTTATGACAATATTGGGCACATGATAGGCACTGTATTAATGCTTGCTCCTCCTCTGCCTCTTCCTCTTCCTGCTACTCCTTCTCCTATTCCAATTCTTCTCTCTCTCTCTCTCTCTCTCTCCTTATTAGATAGGATATTGATTTTAGAGAGGAAGGGAGAGGGAGAGAGAGATAGAAGCATCATTGATGAGAATCATTGATTAGCTGCCTCCTGCATGCCCCATACTGAGGATGGAGCCCACAACCAGGTATATGCCCTGTCTAGGAATTAAAACATGATCTCCTGGTTCATGGGTCAAAGCTCAACCACTGAGAACACCAGCCGAGCTTCTGCTTCTTTTCCTTCTTTTCCTTCTCTCCTCCTCCTCCTCTTCCATCTTCTTCTTCTGTCCCTCCTCTTCCTCCTTCTCCTTTTCCTTCTTCATCAACTTCATCAATGAAAAATTCCTGGAACATTTATATCTTAGCATGCATTTTTAATGCCATAAAGCCTTGTTTTACCACATTAAAACATCTAAGCTCTGCCTGGCTGGTATGGCTCAGTGTTTGAGTGTTGAACTATGAACCAGGAGGTCACAATTGGATTCCCGGTCATGCTGGGGTTGTGGGCTTGATCCCCAGTTGGGGGTGGGCATGAGACAGTCTACCAGTGATTCTCTCTCATCATTGATGTTTCTCTCTCCCCCTCTCCCTTCCTCTCTGAAATCAATAAAGAAAAAATAAAAGAATTCACTCCTGGAATGCTGAGTTTGGGATGTGTAGGAGAGAGCCACGTGGAGATGCTGTTGGATAAGAAATGCAAATACATTTTAAAGAAAGAAACAAAGAAAAACTTATAAACTCCAGGGAATTAAATTCTTAGAGGCAACAGTCATTCAACCTCTTATTCTTACAAATAATCTTGGAAATCACTGGAGTTGTATATCTGAATTCAAAGAGCCCCGTGTCTCTAGGCCCAAGTTCATAGCTCTCAATAGGGATCCTGGAGTCATCCCACAGAAGACTATTATAACAGTTACGTAGCCACTTAACTTTCGGGAGCTCTCATAAGTGTCCTCTAGGCATGGTCATTAGTCTGCATAGAATCTTATTGCTACTACATACCATGCAATGACCTATTTGTCTCAGTGACTTTAGTTTGGTTACTGATGCAAAAGGAAAAATCCTCTTGAAAAAGTTTTGTTTGCCTACAAATGAGATCTAATCTTGGATTTAATTGTTTAACATGCACTAGGTTGCTGATTTTTTAAAAATATAGACATATAGTTGATTCATTCTTCTCCCAGGTGCCAAGAACTATGCTAAGTGCTGAGGATATATTAATGAACAAACTAAATGTGGTTTACAGGTATACTATTGTTTCATTTTTATTTATTCATTCAGAAAGTATTAATTTCCTTTTAGGTATGAGTTGGAGATGCAAGTGCCACAAATAAACAACACGCAAAAGCTAAACAAACCATTAGCTCTGTCATCTGGGATATAACAATTTACTCCTCAATTTTTTTTTTCAGAATTGCAAAACCAATGCCTTTGAGATCATGTGACTTATTCTTGTGATTACTATGTAATTGCATAATACATTAACAATGGAACTGGGTTTAGAACACTGACCTAATATCAAATTTTAAGCACATCTGGCTCAGACTAATTTCAAATTCAAAATTCAGATTCTCACTTCTAATGTGGAATGGTGACATTCAATCAAATTCATTTTTTAAACCTGGAATCAATCTAGAGAGTCTATCTCTAGCACAAAATTCATTTATTCTATTACACAGTTGTTTTTAAATTTAGATTACCCTGAAGGGGAATTTTTTCTGTGCTATTATTAATGAGACATACTTTAGCTCACATGCTTTTTCAAAACATAGCAATTACATTATTATGACATGTTTTTTCTTTGTTTTTCAACAGCAACAGTGAGTATTTTCACACATGCATTCAAGTAATTGTATGAGAAAAAAGGTATTTAAAATTTGAAATTGAGAGAGATAAATAGTTACAGTGTAACAATGGTATGTATTTCAACCCAATATATTAATAATTATGGAATAATTACCTAAATAAATAGGTAATATATTTAACTGATGTTAGCAGCACCTTCCAATTAGTGTCAATGTGTTCCTATCTCTTTCATGTCCCAATCTATTCTGTACCCCAATGCAAGATTATTCCCCAAAATGGCACCTCTATCTCCTCATCTGAGGAAACTGATGACTGCCCTGTGCCTAAAAAGACTAAATAATTTGATTGCTTCTATTATCGTCTCCAACAAGAAAGCAGGCCACTTAGTATTGATGTTGTTGTAGTTTATTTTGTTTTTCCTAAATTATTGTCTTTGATGACTGAATATGGGCAAAGAGTCAAGAAGAGGCATGATCCTTCTCCAACCACCTTTTCCCTGATTTAGAGATGTATCTATAATAAGAAAAGCATAATATGCTCATTACACCAGACAACCAAACAACCTTCTGGACGTCATTCCGGACATCCTTCCTGACAAAGCCGCAACAGCGGGGGCAAGGCAGAGGCAATTAGGGATGATCAGGCAGGCAGAGTGGTTAGGGGCAATAAGGGAGGCAGGTGAGTGGTTAGGGGCGACCAGGCAGGCAGGCAGAGTGGTTAGGGGTGATCAGGCAGGCAGGCAGGTGAGCAATTAGGAGCCAGTGGTCCTGGATTGTGAGAGGGATGTCCAACTGCAGGGTTGGGCCTAAACTGGCAGTTGGGCATCCCCTGAGGGGTCCCAAATTGTGAGAGGGTACAGCCTGGGCTGAGGGCCCCCCCCCACCCGTGCACAAATTTCATGCACCGGGCCTCTAGTATGTATATAAAATGCATGGTTTACCGCTTCCTACGTGGTCTAGGGACAGAAATGCAGACTCTCAAAGCCTTTCGTTTTGGGTTTATTATATGGAAGGCAAGTAACAGTCAACAAAATAAACTAGACTACCTGTGAAATCTTCAGCTTAGAGCTTCCTATATCCATGTCATGAACTGGGCAATTTCCCACTAAGTTCAAATAGGTTTTTCAGGTGGCAAGTTTGCTATCTATACACACCACAAATTTTACAATACATAGTAACCAATCTGTAAGTCATAGAAGAACAGAGCATAAAAGTCACTTTATATTCTCAGGGAATTCCTGAACAAGTGTAACTTTAGACAACAGTGTATGATATAAATTATAGCTCTGTTTTTTTTTTTTTGAGTCTAGAATTCTGTTATTCTACTCTCCACTTAATCTAAACCAAAATAAGTATTTAATGTACAAGATTTAATCCCCCAATCTTTTCTCAAGTACTTTAATTTGCTTACATATGTCATTCTAATAGGTAGTCAGAAAATAAAAACAAAGGTAAATGCCATTATAGTATTTCAATTAGGCCAGGAGTACTTTTTCTTTAGTAGCAGGATTGCATGTTAATTGTAAAGTGTTGTACTTTAAGCAACTATAAATTGGGGAAACCAGAAAGCAAATGAGAAAAATACCACCACTCATTGATTACCTGTTTGTGGAAAAGAATTTGTTACAGATATAATTTTATTTCAAAATATTTGGATTTAAGGAATATTTTACTTCATTTCATTTCCAAATTGTGCAATCTGCCCAAACTCTCCACTATAAGAGGTATTAGTTTTTAGTTTTTTGTGGTTTTGGTATTTTTTTGGACATCTCCCCCAATGCTCACAGGATTATAGCAGAATCCTAGGCTTAAGCAGTGGCTTGAAATTGAGGGGTGATACAAGTTCACAGTACATAATGTTTTTCATCTTTTAAGTTTTCTTTTATGCAACATAATTCTACTGTCAAGGAGACCCTTTACGTTAATTTAGTCATTCTGCTCTTATGAGATTCACACTGCCTGTTAAGTGTCTACTTAACTGACCAAAGATCCACTCAGAAGGAGCCTTGCCGTTGTTCGCAAGTTTATGATACAAATGGTCAAAATTTTACAATCATTCTATAGTAATTCCCCATTGAGAGGCCTGTGAGCAAGTAAATTCTTTTTTATCTCCTTAAAAATCCCTGACCACAGACTTAGGAAAACTGTACTCAAAACTCCACTCTTTATATTCCACAAATGAGTGACATCATGTGATGTTTATCTTTCTCTGACTAGCTTATTTCACTTAGCATAATACTCTCCAGTTACATCCATGCTGCTGCAAATGGTAAGAATTCC
>NW_006292442.1:717800-723033 GCF_000327345.1 Myotis davidii
CTCCACTCTTCAGGTAGCTTTATTCCACCTCTTCCATATCTTGGAACTTCTCCTCTTAAACAATCCCTTCTAGAAAACTGTGTTTTTGAAAATCAAAAGGCCTGGACTATGGTCACCTGGGTTCTGGAAAGTACTGCTTTCAGTGATTCAAAATTTACTAGTCCTCCATTCTCCATCGCAAAAAAAAAAAAAAACAAAATGTTTGGGCTATTCTTTTCTTTTTTTTTCAGAATGGGGAAGGAAAAGTATATCTGCCCAAATGAGAATAATATAAAAATCAATATCACAATAAATTATCCAGTCACATATAACTCAATAGAAGTCATAGACAAAAATACAATTTAGTTTAACTTCTATTGCATGGTAGAAAAATTTGCAGATGCATGAATAATAATTTAGTGTAAGCTTCTGTTTTCAAATCTCTTTTTATAGTTATTATTTATTTAAGTAAGAAAGATCTTGACTTGTTTAGAGCAATTATTATAAAAATATGCTTGCTTTGTAACAAATAGATTTGCATTTTATATTAAAGAGGGCAAGCTCAACAAATATGTGTATTTGCTCACACCTGATAAATTATTATTATCTGAAAGTATTACTTGCACAAATATATAATAAGTTTTGGGGACATAAATGTAATTGGGAGTTTTTTATTTGCTGTAGATTTCTTGCATGCACCAATGCTTGATGTTTAAAGTTTAAACGGCTTTGTACATATATGCTTATCTATACATGAACTGGGGTCAGTGGATATGGCAGGAATATTCACATTCAAAAGTCAGATTTGAAAAATGAAGTGATAAATGTATCAGTGTCTCATACCTGTAATTTGTAAACCTTGGAATATTAAAATTATATACCTTTAAAGTTTTCAACCATGATTGATACCACTGTGACTTAACCCAGTTATTAGTTAATAACTGGAAAGGAGCAGAGGGAAGCTGCAATGTAGACACATGCCCAGTATAATCTAAATGACTTAGAGAGGGTACTTGCCTATCAATAATACCTGGGAACAAGCCATTGGTCAAAATAGGTATGGACACTGCAAGGGCTAGAAATCTGAGATACATACAGGGTGTTCTCTCTTTTGGCCCTCTTGCCTCCTGCCCCTCTTGTTGCAGGGGAGCACTTCCCTGCCCACAGTCATGTGAACTCCACACAATGGATTAATGGACTGGAACTAGCCTCATACTGTGTGAGACTCAACTCCACTATGGAACGGGAACTCTGGGCACTGACTTTGCTTTTGGTTCTGCTGAATCCACAGCCACACCTTTCTAGGACTAGTTTAAGGGAAATGGGACTTTTCAAACCAAGGAATACAACTTCACACAAATAAAAATTATTTTCTCCTGTGCAGAGTCTTAGAAAGTTCTTTTCCTCAAGATATCATAAGAACCCCACATCCACTAGCAATGGAAAAATTCCACCCATGCAATTCTCTGATAGCATGATGAAGGCAGTTCTTTCAACAAATTTTATAATACACAACAGACTTTTCAGTTAAATTATGTCAACACCACAATCACACTAATTATGACCCTCAGGAAAGATTTAAACCAAATCAATTTTGCAATTGAAAGTCTGTTTCAGTGATGTGTCATACTGCCAGCTTGAGCATTTAGGGTAGCACATTTTCTTCAGCAGTGCCCATCTTTGAAACTTAGCATTGACTCATAATTGTATTTGAGATGATAAAACCTGAGCCCTCAAAATGGAAGAAAATGGCACACAGGGTGAGCTAAGCAGGTCAAACAAGAAATGCAAACAAGACCAATGTAGTCTCTTCTCACCTGGGAAGATTTTAAGCCTGAAGGGTTGAGCTCTGCAAGTTTCTTATAGATTTTAGCAAAATAAGACAATATGGCATTAAGGATTCCTCAGTGGAAGCTTGAAGTCTCCCAAGTTTAAACAAAGCTCTGAAACCAGGCAGCCAATTGTAGGATATCTGAAGAGAGAAAGTTGAAGAGACATCAAAGGAATGGCTAACACCTAAGTTTCAGAGATTTCACTATTAGGGAAGTTAAGAGAAGTAGGCCAATTACATAAGAAATGTTCATACTCACTTTCAAGCTTTCTCTCCAACTCAAGTCTACTCTTTTTCTCTTTGTCAGACATAGCTCAGTGTACTATCCCCCAGGAAAGGAACCCCAGCTATTCAACTACAAAAGTCCTGGGCAAGACTCATTTATATTCTCTGACTTTCTCCAGGCATGGCAGTCCTGGTCAGAATTTCAGAGGCAGATGAAGGGCTAAATAGCTATAGGTGAGAAGGAAGAGCTAAGGGGAAGAACAGTCTGATTATTTTAAGATGTGAAAACACAGCAGGGACTTTCTCTTAGCATGGTCAGCTTTAGAGGATGGCATGTCTGTCCAATTTTAACTGTTACAACCAATCAAAGAAAGACAAAGTCTAAATGGACTTAAAATAAAAATAAAATGATAATTAAAGAAGTAGATATGGGAGATGTGAGATGGGAAATTATTATACACAAAGAAAGGACTATCAATCAATTCAACATTTTGGATAGAATTTTAAAAAGACAACAATGAAGAAACTAGCATGACTAATTTTATTAAATTAAATAATTACTTGTTTTAGATAGATATATATTCCAGTTCACATAAGTCATAAGCAAAAGTGAAGGCATCTCTTCTATAAAGCTGCATAATTCAAAATGTGTTTCAAGGCTAACTTCCTCAAAATTCTCTGGAATGCTAATTAAAAATGCATATTGTTGGACACCTTCCTCAAACTCATGAAGTGGAATTTCTGGAAGTCTGGTTTTAAAAATCAGCATTTTATAGACATTCTCTAAGTCATGAGTTTCCAAAGCATGTCTTTGTTCTGAAGGAGCAAAAGCAATGGTGGGTAAAACTCGAAGCTTAGTGTGAATTGAAACAGTGACACCATATAGCAGTAGTTGTAGTGATTATATTCTTCGATGCCATGTATTTGCAGTAAATGCGTGACACAAAAAGCCAGTTTAATTTTCAAATGTTCTTGGTGAACCATCAAAATTAATTATTTTGTTAAATTTTAATCCTTGAGTATTATAATGTTTTGCATGAAAATATCTGCATAAAGCACTTTGACAGAACAAAGTTTAATAGCTGCTTAAAGAAAAGCATTTGTATTACTATTTGGGTTGCAAGCTGAACTAGCTACTGTTTTCATAGGACACTTTTCACTTGACAGATTGACAAACTATGTTTATTCAGATTTGAAAATGTCTTGCTATTTTCTTGAGAAATTAATAACGAGAACCCGTCATGTCAAGGAAAACAACTGACAGTATTTGTTGGCAATAATAAAATTCAAGTTTTCAAGCAAAAATTCAAATTTTGGAAAAGTATCTACAAACAAGAGCATGACAGTTTCTGAAACAAATATATTTTTGTTAAGATCAGTGGTTATTTTAATGGTTATGATTGTTGATATGATAGAATAAAATGTGTCATCATTAATATAATCTGTATAGCTCAGTGAATTAGTGTTTTCAAAATTATCAATGAATGATGATACAAAATTATGCATGAGTAAAAAATTCCACTCAGAGTGCAAGATAAACAAATAGATGCTAATGAAACAGAATATGAAAAGTTCATTTAATAAGTTCATTAATATGGTTTGCAATGTGATATTGTAATTAATCTTTAAAAAGCTACCTCTGATTAAATTTTGATGTAGTATCAAAGAAGAATATCCACAATTATCTATAATGTCTATTAAAATATTCATTACCTTTCCAACTATGTATCTAAGTGAGGCTGGATTGTCTTTTCATACTTCAAACAAAACAACATATTGCAACAGATTAAATGCAGAAAAAGTTATAATATAGCTACCTTCTGTTATGCCAGATATTACAAAAAATTGAAAAAATAAAACAATTCCATAATTTCACTATATTTTTGTTTTGGAAGATAAAATTAGTTTTCATAAAACTGTGTTATTTCAGTACTTATGTAAAAGGTAAAAAATTAGGTCATTATAATTATTAAGAGCATAAATGGATCATAAATCCAAAAAAATTGAGTAGTGCTGCTCTAGTTTGATTCTCAATTACATTAGACAATAATTACCTTTAAAAAAGAAAGAAAATCATTACACTAATAGTAAAGGTAAGAACACATGGAAATATTTTAATAAGAAGAGTGGTATAATCCCTTTCTGACTAGTCTTAACCATCATGTAATTCCTTAAAGATTTCTGTAAAGTTTAGGTATAGAGCTACTCAAAAAAGTAAAGTGGGGAAATTTACTTGAACTCTCAAGATTCTTTCCAGTTGTCTTAATCTAAATGACTTTAAAAGGACTTAATCTAAATTTAGTTTCAATGTGACATACCTTAAATTTTATAAACATTTATCAACCAATGATTTTTTTCAAAGCAAATTATATATCCTGGTCATGTTACACAATCGATTAAATATAAATCCTCTTGTGTACAGAAACTTTTAAGAATTGCTTGGTAGACACAAACACTACATTTGAATCTGATTTTATGCTGGTTTCTGCAGAGTTGCTTAATTATACCGCTAGCCACAGTCAACAGGGACTCGAGGTATATAAGAGCTCTGCTGAGAAATAAGAGAAAAGAACAAACACTTACTAGGAACCCACTATGCGCCAGCCTCTCTGCCAGGCATATATATATATATATATATATTGTCCCCAAAAAAGTGTACACATTTTGATAGCTCAATTGATGTTTCTTTCCAAATTTAAACAATTGCAATTAATAATTATTTAAAGTGTATCCACATTTTTGGGGAGACACAGTTTATACTCCTTTCCTTCTCAGACTTTAAAATCTAGTGAGCAAAGGTGTGTGTATGTGTACTTTTTTTTGTTTTTTTCAAGAGTTTTCTCCTGGAGTAGCTGTTCTTGACTTTGTTAAATATGCTCCTACAGTTGATATAGAAATCAGGGAACAAGGTCATTTATAAAATTTAGGAACCATCACCCCCATTGAATTGTTTGGCTGCTAGGACCTTTCTATGTCTTCCTTTGAACACAGCAAAAACAAGTACCTCAATTAACTTAGAGTGTTCTGTTGTGATATAGTTGTAGGATAAATTGGCAAATCAAAATATAACAAGCTTATATCAAGATTATGAAACCAGCATATTGTGGCTAAAATCATAGTTTTATTTTTAAACTTAAATTCTTTATTGTTTAAATATTACATAAATCTCCTTTTCCCCCCATTGACTTCTCCCCAGCT
>NW_006292443.1:0-1314 GCF_000327345.1 Myotis davidii
GTGTGTGTGTGTGCGTGTGTGTGTCTGCTGGGGACCTGCACCCAGCCACACCATGGAGGCTTGGAGCAGGAACCCCTCTGTGTTGATCTCTCACGCTCTTTGCCTCCACTGCATGTTGTACTCTCCCTTGAGCAATGGCAAGGATGGGGGTGCTGCTTGCAAGCCGGGCTTTCCTGCTCCCAGGTCCTCATGGCAACAAGGGAGAGGGCGCAGCTGGGGGTTGACCACAGGCTGGGCTTGCTTTCCTGTTCCTGGATCAGGCCCAGCTGGGGGCTGCCTACAAGCCACACTTTTCTACTTACCGATGGCTGCTGGATCACCACAGCGACCCAGGGCCTAGCGGCACTTTCCTGCTCTCAAATAGTCATAGGGTCCTTGCTGGGGGCGGGGCTTAGCAGTGCGGGGCTTAGGCAGCACAGGGGTCCTGGCTGGGGGCTCAGGTGGCACACAGGGGCCCCAGCTGGGGGTGGGGCTTATGCCCAGCTGCCCAGGGCTGCACATGGGGCCTGGATGGCAGCTCGTGCTGTCCCACCCTGCCTGTAGTATAGGATAGAGGCCTGGTGCATGGGTGGGGGCCAGCTGGTTTGCCCTGGAAGTGTCCCGGATCTGGGTGGGGTTCCCGCTTGGGTGCCTGGCCATCCTGGATGACGGGCTAAAGGCTGTTTGCAGCTGGTCATACCCCCTTCAGGGTGGGGGTCCCCACTTGGGTGCCTGGCCAATCTGGGTGAGGGCCTGAGAGCCGTTTTCAGGAGGGCCAGCCTCTCCTTTTTTTCTTTTTTTTATTCTGAGATTTATTTACCTTCTATAATTGAAACATTGTTGCCGTCACTGGCTCTCCCAGCTCAGGCCGTGGCTGGCTGAAAGCAGGTATCTGGGGTTTGTTTAGCTTCTATAATTGAAACATTGTTGCTTTTGGGCTCAGAGCCAGACTGTGGCAGGCAAGGAACCTTGGCTTCCTCTATCACTGGAGCAAGCAAGCCTCCCGTTTGCTTCAGCTGCATGGCTGCTGGCCACCATCTTGGCTGGCAGTTAATTTGCATATCTTGCTGATTAGCCAATGGGAAGGGTGTTGGGGTTATGGTCAATTTGCATGTTTCTCTTTTATTAGATAGGATTGGCAAACACCAATGACAAAGTAAGAATCTTAAAGGCTGCCAGAGACAGAGAAAGTTACCTACAGAGGATCACCCATCAGACTAGTGACAGATTTTTCAACAGAAACACATCAGGCCAGAAGGGAATGGAATGAAGTATACAAAGTCATGCACAGCAAGGGACTAAATCCAAGAATAGTCTATCCAGCAAGGCTATTAT
>NW_006292443.1:1346-2725 GCF_000327345.1 Myotis davidii
TTCACAGACAAAAAAGGACTAAGGGAGTTTATTACCACCAAACCAGCAATGCAAGAAATGCTAAAGGGTCTGCTGTAAAAAGAAGAAATAGGAAGCGAAGAAAGAACACAGGTGTAAAGAATACAAATGGCGACAATCAAGTATCTATCAATAATAACTTTAAATGTAAATGGATTAAATGCCCCAATCAAATGACATAGGGTAGCTGAGTGGATAAGAAAACATGACCCATATATCTGCTGTCTACAGGAAACCCACCTCAGAAAAAAGGACTCACACAGACTGATGGTGAAGGGATGGAAAAAGGTTTTTCAGGTGAATGGAAAGGAAAGAAAAGCTGGGGTAGCAATACTTATATCTGACAAATTAGACCTCAAAGTGAAGGCCATAACAAGAGATAAGGAAGGCCACTTCATAATACTAAAGGGAGCAATTCAACAAGAATATACAACTCTGGCAAACATACACGCACCCAATACAGGAGCATCCAAATACACACAAAAAACTTCTGGAGGATATCAAGGGAGAGATATACAGCAATACAATAATAGTAGGGGACTTTAATACCCCACTAACACCACTGGACAAATCCTCTAAACAAAAAATCAGCAAAGAAACAGCAATCCTAAATGACTCACTAGATCAGATGGAATTAATTGACATCTTCAGAACATTTTACCCCAAAGCGACAAAGCATACATTTTTTTCAAGTGCAAATGGGTCATTCTCAAAGATAGACCACATATTGGGACACAGGCAAAGTCTCTTCAAATTCAATAAGATAGAAATCATATCAAGCATCTTCTCAGATCACAATGGCATAAAACTAGAAATCAACCACAATAAAAAATAATCAAACACCTGGAGGCTAAATAGCATGCTATTAAACAATGATTGGGCTACCAAAGAAATCAAAGAAGAAATAAAAAGCATCATGGCAACAAATGACAATGAAAACACAACAATCCAAAATCTATGGGACACAATGAAAACAGTCTTGAAAGGGAAGTTCATAGCTCTACAGGCCTATCTCAAAAAAACAAGAAACAATGGTAAAGAATTATCTAACCCCACAACTCAAAGAGTTAGAAAGAGAGCAACAAGAAAAGTCCAGCGTAAGCAGAAGGAAGGAAATAATAAAGATCAGAGCGAAGATAAACGGCATAGAGTCTAAAAATAAATACAGAAGATCAACAAAACCAAGAGCTGGTTCTTTGAACAGATAAACAAGATTGATGAACCTCTAAACAGACTCATCAAGAAACAAAGAGAGAGAACCAAATAAACAAAATCAGAAATGAAAGAGGCAAAATAACAACAGATCTCTCAGAAACACAAATGATTTTAAACAATACTATGAACAACTCTACTCAGACAAA
>NW_006292443.1:2814-3789 GCF_000327345.1 Myotis davidii
CTCCAAAAGGAAAGAACACTTCCAAGCTTCTTTTATGAAGCCAACATTATTGTAATTCCAAAACCAGATAGACAGTACAAAGAAAGAAAAATACAGGTCAATATCCCTAATGAACACAGATGCTAAAATCCTCAATAAAATACTAACAAATCGGATCCAGCATTACATTAGAAAGATCATACAAAATGACCAAGTGGGATTTATTCCAGGGATGCAAGGATGGTACAATATCCACAAATAAATTAATGTGACACATCACATAAACAAACTGAGAGACAAAAATCACATAATCATATCAATTAATGCAGAAAAAGCATTTGACAAAATCCAACATCCTTTCTTGATAAAAACTCTCAGCAAAGTGGGAACAGAAGTATCCTACCTCAAATTAATAAAAGCCTTATATGACAAACCTACAACCAACATCATACTCAATGGGCAAAAACTAAACTAATTTCCCCTAAGAACAGGAACAAGACAAGGATGCCCACTTTCACCACTCCTGTTTGATATAGTACTGGAAGTGCTAGCCATGGTGATCAGACAAGAAGAAGATATAAAAGGCATCCAAATTGGAAAGGAAGAAGTAACACTGTCTTTATTCGCAGATGACATGATACTGTACATAGAAAACCCCAAAGACTTCATCAAAAAACTACTAGACTTAATAAATGAATTCAGCAATGTATCAGAATACAAAATTAACACCCAGAAATCTATGGCTTTTTTATACACCAACAATGAAGTCACAGAAAGAGAAACTAAAAAGACAATCCAATTCACCATTGCACAAAAATAAAATAAAATAAGATACCTAGGAATAAACTTAAGAAAGTACGTAAAATACCTGTACTCAGAAAACTACAGAACATTGAAAAAAGAGACAGAGAAAGACATAAACAAATGAAAGAACATACCATGTTCATGGATTGGTAGAACCTACATCATTAAAATGTCCATACTACCTAAAGCAAT
>NW_006292443.1:3893-4368 GCF_000327345.1 Myotis davidii
CAAATGAGCCCAAATAGCCACAGCAATCCTGAGAAAGAAGAACAAAGTTGGAGGGATCACAATACCAGATATCAAGCTATATTACCAAGCCACGGGTCTCAAAAATTTCTGGTACTGGCACAAGAACAGACATAAAGACCAATGGAACAGAACAGAGAACCCAGAAATCGACCCAAGCCATCATGCTCAAATAATATTTGACAAAGGGGGTAAGAGCATACCATGGAGTCAAAACAGCCTCTTTAATAAATGGCGCTGGGAAATTTGGACAGATACATGCAAAAAAATGAAACTAGATCACCAACTTACACCATACAGAAAAACAAACTCAAAATGGATAAAGGACTTCAATATAAGACGGGAAACCATAAAAACCCTATAAGACTCCATAGGCAGCAAAATAGCAGGCATATGTCTTAGCAATATCTTTACAGACACAGCCCTTAGGGCAATGGAGACTAAGGAGAAAATAAAC
>NW_006292443.1:5052-21090 GCF_000327345.1 Myotis davidii
AGAGCAACCAATGTACTTATATGCATGCATATTAGCATAACCAATGGACACAGACATTGTGGAGATGGGGCTTGCCCGAGCTTGGAAGGGATGGGGGAGGGGGTCATTTGGGGGAAAAGAAGACATATGTAAAACTTTAGACAATTAAAAAAATGATAATAATAAAAATATTTTAAAAATTTATGTAGCTGTAGTGAAGACACTACAGCTACATATGGCAATGATGACATGAGTGAATATAAAAAACATAATGTTAAACAAAACAAGATAGACCAAAAAATATTTATTCTATATAATCCCATTTGTAAAGTTAAAAAATCAAGAAAAACTAAGCTAATTTTTTGGGACTCATTCATAGGTGGTAAAATCATAAAGCAGCTGAAACCGGTTTGGCTCAGTGGATAGAGCATCAGCCTGCGGACTGAAAGGTCCCAGGTTCGATTCCAGTCAAGGGCATGTACCTGGGTTGCGGGCACATCCCCAGTGGGAGATGTGCAGGAGGCAGCTGATCGATGTATCTCTCTCATCGATGTTTCTAACTCTCTATCTCTCTCCCTTCCTCTCTGTGAAAAATCAATAAAATATATTTAAAAAAATCATAAAGCAAAACAAAGAAGGGAGGGAAAGGATTATGGTTTGTGTAACGGTTAATTTTACTTGTCAATCTATAGAACCCAGGTATTTGGTCAGACACAGGTCTAAAAGTTGCTATGAAGGCATTTCTTAGATAAGTTTACATTTAATTAGTAAACTTTGAGTAAAGCACATTACGCTCCATAAGGTGGATGATCCAGTCATTTGAAAGCCTTAAGAGAAAAATATTAAGGTCCCCAAAGGAAGAAAGAATTCTGCCTCTAGACAGCCTTTAGACTCAAGCTGCAACAATAGCTCTTCCCTGGATCTCCAACCCCCTGGCTTGCCCTGCAAATTTTTTGCCAGTCTCCACAATTGCATGAGCCAATAGCTTAAACTAACTCTCTCTCTCTCTCTCTCTCTCTCTCTCTCTCTCTCTCTCCATATATGTATGTGTATTTGTATGTCCTATTGACTTTGTTTCTCTGGAGAACTTTAATACAATCCAGAATGGCCTTTGGGTTGCTAGAAATATTCTATTTCTTCTCCTGGCTGACAGTTATAGAGATATTCACTCCCCAATAATTCATTAAGCTGTATATTTATGTTTTATGTAGTCTGTTATATATGTACTAGAGGCCTGATGCATGAATTCATGCATGGGTAGGGTCCAGCTGGCCTGCCCTGATGGAGGTCAATACAGGGCTGGGCTGGAGGGTGGGGACACAGGAAGTTGGTCACTGACCCCGCCCCCAATCAGGCCTGATCAGGGCCAGGTTGGCTGGGGGTGGGAGGGCTGTAGGAGGTCAGCCGGCCCTACCCCTGATGGGGGTACAATCAAGGGTGGGGCTGGCCAGGCAAGAGGCTACTGGTGGTTAGTCAGCTGGCCGCACCCACAATTGGGGTTGCAGCAGGTCAATCAGAGTGGGGTTAGCCAGGGGGAGGGGCCATGGGAGGTTGTCGGGGGGGTAAATCAAGGCCCCAATAGGGCTGGTTGGCCACAACATTGCACTTCATAGCAACGGTTGTTCTGGTCAATCCGTCATCCCAGTCTCTTGGCTTTTATATATATAGACTAGAGGCCTAGTGCATGAAATTCGTGCACGAAGGGGGGTCCCCTCAGCCCAACCTGCACCCTCTCCAATCCAGGACCCCTCAGGGGATGTCCGACTGTCGATTTAGGCCCTGGGATCAGGCCTAAACTAGCAGTCGGACATCTCTCTCATAATCCAGGACTGCTGGCTCCTAACTGCTCACCTGCCTGCCTGCCTGATCACCCCTAACTGCCTCTGCCTGCCAGCCTGATCGCCCCTAACTGTTATCCCCTGCTGACCTGGTTGCTTCCAACTGCACCCCCTGCCAACCTGGTCATGCCAACTGCCCTTCCACTGGTCTGGTTGCCCCTAACTGCCCTCTCCCCCCACTGGCATAGTTGCCCCTTACTGCCCCCCTGCTGGCCTGGTTGCCCTACACAGCCTGCTGTTCAGTTGTTTGGTCATCCCTCACTAACACCTCTGTTTGCCTGGTCACCCCTAACTGCCCCTCCCACCGGCCTGGTCACCCTTAACTGTCCACGCCCCCACCGGCCTCGTCTCCCCATGCAGCCTGCTGTTCAGTCATTTGGTCGTCCTCCACCAGCTTGGTCACCTGCAACTGCCCCCTCTGCTGGCCTGGTCGCCCACAACTGCCCCCCACCACTGACCTGGTCACCCCATGCAGCCTGCTGTTCAGTTGTTTGGTCGTCCCTCACTAACCCCCTGCCAGCCTTGTTGCCCCACGCAGCCTGCTGTTGGGTCGTCCATCGGTTGTTTCGGTCATGACAACACCTGGCTTTTTATATATTAGGATTATATTTTATAATTTAAAAAGGATTTATGAAAATATTACTTCCTAGCTAAAATTGAGAAGCTCATAATTAAACAAAACAAATTGAATCTAGCATCAATGACATACCTTATAGCTAATTCAGAAGTTATGATAAAATATCCAAATGTCATTTATGTCAAACCTTCTTCCAGTGATTATTGACTCCTACTATTTTCTGAAAAACTCAAGTCTCCTTCTTGTGTACCTGCAAAACTTTATAACACATCTTTATATCTTTCCATGTCTCTTCGATTAGACTCTAAGCACCATAAGAAAAAGATTTACATCTCATTTTTGCACTTTGGAGCACAATATACAGTAGAGTGATTTCTCAATAATAATTTCTTAGATGCATTCATGAACCAGTTCATTAATAAATAAATAACACTTTTCTGAATAATGGACCCCAAATATGATTTGTCACGGTTCTGAATAATAAAGGAATGGTGTAGACTAGAAAAGTGATTTTCAACCATTGTCATCTCATGGCGCACATAGACTAATTGCTAAAATCCTGCAACACACCAAAAAATATAGGTATAATTTTTATTGATTTACAAAAAAATAATAATTGTAATTACCTATTCTATTTGTTTCAAAGAATATATGTAACCCTATGTTTATTGCAGTGTTATTTACAATAGCCAAGATTTGGAAACAACCCAAGTATCCATCAGTAGATGAGTGGATTAAAAAGCTGTGGTACAGCCCTAGCTGGTTTGGCTCAGTGGCTAGAGCATCAACCTGAGGACTGGGGGGTCCCAGGTTTGATTCCAGTCAAGGGCACATGCCTGGGTGTGGGCTCAATCCCCGGTAGGGGATGTGCAGGAGGCAGCCAATAATGATTCTCTCTCATCATTGATGTTTTTATCTCTCCTTCTCCCTTCCTCTCTGAAATCAAAAATATATATACATATATACATAAAAATAATAAAAATAAAATTGTTTTTTAAAAAATCTGTTGTACATTTACACAATGGAATACCATTCTGCTATAAAAATTTACTCTGTGACAGCATGAATGGACCTGGAGAACATTATGCTAAGAGAAAAAATCCAGTCAGAGAAAGACAAACACCATATGATTTCACTCATATGTGGAATTTAATGAACAAACTGAACTGTCAAGCAAAATAGAGACAGACTCATAGATAGAGAGCAGGCAGATAGTACTGGTGCAGGGAGGAATTGAGCAAAAAAGAAAAAGAGAGAGAGAACTCATGGACATGGGTAACACTATGATGAATGCAGAGGGGGGAGAGGGTGAGGGGAGGTGGAAGAGGGCATTGAGGGGATAAATGGTGATGAAAAAAATTAAATTAAAAATAAATAAGAAATGCATTTGCATTTAAAAAAATTAAAAATCAGGTACCTATACTTGCATGTAAGGATTTCTGGTACCAAGAATTAACCAATCAGACACAACCTTATTATTCAAAGTGACCAATATGATGCAACTCTATTATATGACCTATATATTTATAGTTCAAGACAGGGCATTCACACACTAGAGGGCTATTGTGTTAGCTTTTGTCATTTTTTTTATCTGACAATCTAAGGGAAAAGAGGTCAGTACTCCTGACTAAATAGTCAGGTATTGCATGTTTTAAAAATTCTTGTGGCACACCAGTTGCAAGTCACAGAGCTAGAAGACAAAAAAAAAATTATGGAGCCCAGCCAATGTGGCTCTGTGGTTGAGCATTGATCTATGAACCAGGAGCTCAATTTGATTCCGTCAGGGCACATGCCTGGGTTGAAGGCTCGACCCCCAATAGGGGGCCTGCAGGAGGCAGCAGATCAATGATTCTCTCTCATTATTGATGTTTCATCTCTTTCTCCCTCTCTGGAATCAATAAAAATATTTTAAAAATAAAATAAATTATGGAAAAGATAGGTCTTATGATGGATTCTGAAGGATGGTAGAGTATAAGTAGGAAAATCTAAAGACATTCTCTTCATACCTTAGAGAGTTTGTGAAGATGGAGGTGAACAGAGTAGACTTGTTGTTCAGTGGGGTTGTCTGGAAAGACAGGGCAGAACATATGAACTAAAAGGTGGAGCAAAGCTGGTAAAAAAAAAAAAAAAAAAAAAAAAAAAAAGGATACCAGGAAGGGAGACTGGACCCAATTCTGTAGAAAACAAGACGCAATAGTTTCCCTTCTTCTTCTTCTTCTTCTTCTTCTTCTCCTCCTCCTCCTCCTCCTTCTCTTCTTCCTCCTCCTCCCCCTCCTCCTCCTCCTTTTTTTTTTTTTTACTTAACATAAAGACCCCACTTTCTGAAAGGGGAACTAGTAAACTCCAATTCTCCACATGATGAGACTCTTCGTCACTAAAAGACCTAATTTCTAGGTTAATGCAGTTCAAAAGCTACTGTCCAAAGTACTGAAACATTCAGATTTCCTCTTTGGCTTTAGTTTTCATCCAGGAAGAAATGTAATTGTTACCAAGGCATCAACAGTAAGACATAGGAATGAGCCTCTGAGGGTAATGGCCTTTGGTTTCCAGCATGGAAGCCTAGGGCCTAAGTTCTTACATTGAACTATAGGACATAGGATACAAACGGTTAAGACCCTAAAATTGGTGAGATTGAGTTTTGTCCACAGAGCTGAGTAATATTTTTTAATTATTTAAATGGCATTTTGACATTAAGTAGATTAAACCAGTTTCAAATTAGACTTTCACTCTTGGTACTCTGAGTTCACACATTTAGTGTCTCAAAAAGTTAACTGTCATGATAATGCCTACAACACCATAGACAGATTACCAACATTTGGGGAATTAGTTAGCCCATAATTTCAGTCATCTCTGTGCTTTTCTATTTGCTATTATCTTTAGATATACATGGACTCCTACTGCAGCTTTTTTTTACGCTATAGCTTTTATTTATTTTACTTTATTACATTTATAAAAGAAAGATAAAGCACACCTCCATAATTGAATCCTATGTTAACAAAAAAGAAAAGTGTAACTAAGACAAAGCAGAGAAAATGGGAGATGGGAAAATGTCTGGACAAATGGTTTAAATTGAGGGCAATTTTCCAGCTTGATTTATGCTGCTCTTAATTGCGAATTCCCAGGAACCTCTTCTGCTGATTCTTTAATAGGAGAGGGGATGATCGCTGCCTCAGAGTAAACCTGAAATGATGGATGGCCTGGGCATGCAACAATTAGGTTCTGCTGGTGTGAAGGAAAATTTCCCTGCCTGGGCTGAAAGCTTAGCTCAGTTGGTTTGTAATTTTCATAAGAGCCAGAGCGCACACTCAGTATGCATTTGAATGCCACGGTGCCATTTCACCTATTTTAAAGGACGTGATGTGTTGTAAATTCTTTGTCCTGGAATTCACAGAGAACATGTCATACCTCCATGCCAAACAAGGGTGAAACACCTTTGGAAATCTTATTCAACTGAAAGATGTTTTAATAGCATGTGTTCCTTTATATAAAAATAAAATTTCTTTTATAAAAAAATTATAATATGCAAAAAATACATCACCTCTTGTCCTATGACATGGAGATAACCACCGTTAAATTGTTCACCTGTATTCTTCCAACACATTATATTTGAAGGTATGTTATGGACTGAATGCTTGTGTCTCCCTCAAATTCATACATTAAAGTCTTAATTGCCACCTGGTTGGTTTGGCTCAGTGGTCAGAATATTGGCCCACAGACTGAAGAGTCCCGGGTTGGATTCTGGTCAAGGGCACGTACCTGGGTTGCAGGTTCAATCCCTGGTCAGGGTGCGTGCAGAAGGCAACTAATCAATGTGCCTCTCTCAAATCTATGTTTCTCTCTGTGTTTTCCCCTCCCTTCCACTCTCCCTGAAGAAATCAGTGGAAAAATATCTTTAGGTGAGGATTAAAAAAAAAAGCCTCAATTAGCAAGCTAATGGTTTCAAGAGGTGGGGTCTTTGGGAGGTAATTAACGTTAGATGAGTTCATGAGGATGGAGCCCAGTAATGGAATTAGTGTCCTCATAAGAAGAGGAAGAGACTAGAGTTCTCTTTCATTCTCTCCATGCTCACAATGCAGTGGTCACGTGAGAATACAGCTAGAGGGCGGCTGACTGCAAACTAGGAACAGGTCTCACCAGGAACCAATTTAACTGGCACTTTAATCTTGTACTCCCAACCTTCAAAACTGTGAAAGACAAATTTCTCTTGTTTAAGCTGTCCAGTCTATGATATTTTCTTATAGCAGCCTGAACAGACTAAGTATATTTTTTTAATGTGAACCAATGGTTTTTCATTTCTCTTGCTCCCATCTTTTTTATTTTGTCCCGGTGAAAATTAATATAAAGAGAGAAAGGTTTGTCTGATAGATGCTCCTCTCTAAAGCAGAGTGGTTAGGGAGCTACAATCTGTTTATGGTCAAATCTACCATTTACTAGCTAGCTGGGACATTAAGCAAGCTACTTCTTTGTGCCTCAGTTGCCTCAACTAAGATAGGATGTGTACAGTACCTACTTCAAAGTGCTCTTGTAGGAATTAAATTAGTATATATATATAGTCATCACAGTGTAAGATTTGGCTTATTTGTACCATGGACTTCTCAGATGGGGTACCAGCAGCATATGCTGGAGTTGAAACTTGAGGAAGCAGTCAGAAAGACACAGGGAAACATGGGAGAGAGAAGATGAAGCAAAACCAGAGAGAAGGGTATTCCAAGCCACCTGCCTCCATAAGCACTAAAAAGCAATGTAAAGGAAAAATTGTTCTAAGTCTAGGCTGGGATAGAGCCTTATGTATGATGTAATTCACAACTCATTCTGAAAAAGTTAGTATTTCTGATCAAATGCTTGAGCAATTTTCTGATAAACTTTAATGGGATTAAGACTTGATGTGGGAACCCATGCTCTGTGCTGTCAGTTGAGTCCCAGTCACACATTCCTGGGTGCAGAATAAAGTCTCAGGTCATCTCTGTGTAAGCATTAGCAGTTGTGCTTTTGCTCTCTCAGATGTGTGCCAGTGGGACAATAAATTATTTGAACAAGAATTTCTTTTTTTATTAATATAATATAAGCTTTTTAAATACAGTTTAACAATGATTACCTAACTATTCTTTTTTTCTTTAAATATGTCTTCCAAATGTGAATCTTTAGAATATATTAGTTTTTTTCTAAAATATGTTTTTATTGATTTCAGAGAGAGGAAGGGAGATGAAGACAGAGATAAATACATTAACAATGAGAGAGAATCATTAATCAGCTGCCTCCTGCATGCCCCTCACTGGGGATCAGCCCACAACACGGGCATGTGCCCTTACAGAGAATCCAATGGTGTTGGGAGCAAGCAGACAGAACCTCCAGCTACTCTGCAGCCATCTGAGATTCCGATGCTATTGTATTTTAAATTTTAAATTCCAGTAGTTCATTTCTGATAACAAGTTATTTCTAATAGATTATAAGAGCATACAGGAGGATGGGACCAGACACCTTCACTCTTACCAAGTAAAAAAATACTTTCTGGCAGTTAAGAACACATGTCAAAGTTTTATTTTAATCTTGCTGCAAAGACAAAATCCTGGCCTGGATGACTTAGTTGAGCATAGACCTATGAACCAAAAGATCACCATTGGAAGGAAAAAGTCACACAAATTCAGGAATCGCAGAGAGTCCTAATCAAGATGAACCCAAAGAGACCAACTACAAGATACATCGTATTAAAATGACAAGTGTTAAAGACAAAGAGATATTCTTAAGGGTGGGAAGAGAGATACAGTCTCTTGGAGCTCCCATAAGACTGTCAGTGGTTTCTCAACATAATTAATCACTATAGGCCAGAAAGAAAGTGTATGACGTTTCAAAGTAATGAAAAGCAAGGATGTGAAACCAAGACTACTCTATCCAGCAAGACTATCACTCAAAATTGAAGGGGAAATGAAGAGCTTCCCAACCAAAAATAAAGGCTAAATGAGTTCATTACCACCAAACCAGCATTGCAATAAATGTTAAAGGGACTGCTTTAAGAATAAGGAGAAATAGCCGAAACCGGTTTGGCTCGGTGGATAGAGCGTCAGCCTGCGGACTGAAAGGTCCCAGGTTCGATTCCGGTCAAGGGCATATACCTGGGTTGCGGGCACATCCCCAGTAGGAGGTGTGCAGGAGGCAGCTGATCGATGTTTCTAACTCTCTATCTCTCTTCCTTCCTCTCTATAAAAAAATCAATAAAATATATTAAAAAAAAAGAATAAGGAGAAATAGAGAGAAACATAAACATAAAGAATTAAAATGGCAATAAAAAGGTACCTATCAATAACCACCTTAAATGTAAATGAATTAAATTTTCCAATCAAAAGACATAGGGTAGCTGAATGGATACAAAAACATGACCCATATATATGCTGTCTACAAGATACCTACCTCAGAACAAAAGTCTCACACAGGATAAAAGAAAAGGGATGAAAAAAAATTTTCATGTAGATGGAAATAAAAAAACAAAACAAAAGCTGAGGAAGCAATACTTACATCTGACAAAATCAACCAATAGACTAATAGATCAAAACAAAGGCCATAAAAGAGACAAAGAAGGTCACTACATAATACTAACCACTGAGCAACAGTGGCCAGGGCTGCTGAGAGTTTTTATAAAAAATGGGTGCTAGGCCTTGGCTGGTTTGGCTCAGTGGATAAAGTGTCAGTCCATGGACTGAAAGGTCCCTGGTTCAATTTCAGTCAAGGGCACGTACCTCAGTTGCAGGCTCCCCTGTCCTGGTTGGGGCACGTGCGGGAAGCAACCAATTGATGTGTCTCTCTCACATCAATGTTTCTCTCTGTGTCTCTCCCTCCCTCCCTTCCACCTTTCTAAAAATCAATGGAAAAAAATCTCCTTGGGTGAGGATTAAAAACTAAATATGATCATATAGTTTTTATCCTTCATTTTGTTTATGTGATGTACTACACTTATTGATTTGTGAATATTGTACCAGCCTTGCATCCCTGGAATAAATCCCACTTGGTCATGGTGCATGATTTTTTTAATGTATTGCTGGATTTAGTTTGATAATATTTGTTGAGGATTTTAGCATCTATATTCATCAGGGATAGTGGTTTGAGTGTTGGCCCACGCACACCAGAGTCAGGGGTTTGAGGGCAAGTACTTGGGTTGCAAGTTGGATCCCAGCCCTGGTGGGGTCGCATGTAGGAGGCAACCAACTGATGTGTCTCTCTCACATTGATGGCATTCTCCTTTGTCTATCTACCGCTCTCTTCTTTCCACTCTCCCTGAAAAGCAATGGGGAAAATATCCTCGGGTAAGGATTAACAAAACATAAAAACTCTCAGCGAAGTGGGAATAGAGGGATCAGGGATCAGACCTCAACATAATAAAGGCCATATATGACAGACCTACAGGTATTAATGGGCAAAAACTCCAAGTGTTTCCCTTAAGATCAGGAACAAGACAGGGTTGCCCACTTTCACCACTCTTATTCAATATAGTACTGGAAGTCCTAGCCATAGTGATCAGAAAGAAGAAATAAAAGGCCTGAAAATTGGAAAGGAGGAAGTAAAACTTCCTTCAGGTGACATGATATTGTACATAGAAAACCCTAAAGACTCCACCAGGAAACTACTAGACAATAAATAAATTAGGCAAAATAGCAGAATACAAAATTAACATCCAGAAATCAAGGGCACTTTCATACACCAATAATGAACTCTCAGAAAGAGAAACTAAAAACAATCCCATTTACCATTGTAACAACAAACAGAAAAATAAAGTATAGAACCTAGGAATAAACTTAACCAAGGAGGTATAAAACCTGTACTCAGAAAACTATAGAACATTGAAAAAAGAAATAAAAAGAAATTGAAGAAGATACAAGTAAGCAGAAGCATATACTGTGTTAATGGATAAGAATAATTGACATCATTAAAATGTCAATCTAACCAAAGCAACCTATAGGTTCAATGCAATTTCTATTAAAATACCAATGGCGTATTTCATAGATCTAGAACAAATATTCCAAAAATTTATATGGAACCAAAAGATCTTGAGTAGCCTCAGTAATCTTGAAAAGAACAAAGTTGGATGGATCACAATACTAGATTTCAAACTATACCACAAAGCCAAAAGGGATCAGAGGGATCAGACCTCAACATTATAAAGGGCATGTATGACAGACCTACAGCTATCATACTCAATGGGCAAAAACTACAAGTGTTTCCCTTAAGATAGGACAGCCTGGTATTGGCATAAGAACAGGCATATAGATCAATGGAATAGGACAGAATTCCCATAAATCAATCCATGCCATATGGTCAATTAATAATTGACAAGGAAGCAAGAGCATACAATGGAGTATCAACAGTCTCTTCAATAAATGGTGTTGGGAAATTAGGTACATGCAAAAGATATGCAACTAGACCACCAACTTACACCATACACAAGAATTAACTCAAAATGGATAAAAGACTTAAATGTAAGTCATAAAACAATAAAAATCTTAGAAGAAAACATAGGCAGTAAAATCTCAGACATCTCATGTAGCAATATTTTTGCCAATATGTCTCTAAGACCAAGGGTAACAAAGGGGAAAATGAGCAAATGGGACTACATCAAACTAAAAACTTCTGCACAGCAAAGGAAACCACCAACAAAGCAAAAAGGCAGCCCACTGTATGGGAGAACATATTTGCTAAGGATTCATCTGATAAGGGGTTAATCTCCAAAATGTATAAAGAAGCTATACAACTCAACACCAGAAAGACACACAATCCAATTAAAAAATGGGCAAAAGACCTGAATAGTCAATTCTCCAAAGAGGACATACTGATGACCAGTAGACATGAAAAAATGTTCAAGGTCACTAATCATCAGGGAGATGCTAATTAAAACTACAAAGAGGTATCATCTCACATCTGCCAGAATGGTTACTATCAGTAAACCAACACACAAGTGCTGGTGAGGATGTGGAGAAAAAGGAACCCTAGGGCACCGATGGTGAGAATGCAGACTGGTGCAACCACTGTGGAAACAGTATGAAGTTTCCTCAAACAATGAAAACTGGAACTGCCTTTTGATCCAGTGATCCCACTTCGAGGAATATATCCTAAGAATCCCAAAACACCAGTCAGAAAGAATACATGCACCTCATGTTCATAGCAGCATCGCGTATAATAGCCAAGATCTGGAAATGGTCCAAGTGCCCATCAGTAGATGAATGGATAAAAAAAGCTGTGGTATCTTTACACAATGAAATACAATGCTGCTGTAAAAAAAGAAGGAACTCTTATCCTTTGCCAGCAGCATGAATGGATGTGGAGATTATGCTAATCGAAATAAGCCAGCAGATAAAGATAAATATCATATGATCTCACTGATATATGGAATCTAATGAACAAAATAAACTGATGAACAAATAGAACCAGTGGCATGGATACATGGAGTAGACTGACAAATGGCATGGCACTTTAGCTGTAACCATAGCCACTAAGGAGAAAAACTTCCAAACATTGAATACTGTGATCTAACGTCAGAGTAAGGAAGTTCTGGGACCTGGGGTGAATGTGCCTCTTATGAGCAGGCAAAGCCTCACGTCCAATGGAAGGGAGTAACTCATTCTCACGGCCTGAATAGCCCCTGGCTGTGTAAGTGCTCAGAACTTCCCAGCATTGTTCTGAATTTCTAGAACTGGAATTTAAGTTCAATTTGTAAGCTCTAGAGATCTACAGGAGTAAACAATCCAGTACTAACTGTTTGATCTTTAAATATGAAAACAATAGTAGCTAGCAAACTAATTCATTGCACTTAAAAGCTGACCATGATGAGCATTCAAAGAAACTTCTAAATAATTTCATATTATCAAAGACTAGAATCAAAACTCTGAGTCTTGCCCTAGCCGGTTTGGCTCAGTGGATAGAGCATCAGCCCACGGGTTGAAGGGTCATGGGTTCCATTCTGGTCAAGGGTACATATTTAAGGCGAGCTGGAGGCAGCCAATAGATGTGCCTCTCTCACATCGATGTTTCTCTGTCTGTGTCTCTCCCCCTCCTTTCCATTCTCTCTAAAAATCAATGGAAAAATATTCTCAGGTGAGGATTAACAACAACAACAAAAACTCTGAGTCTTGTGCAAACCTTCCTGAAATGTCAAGGAATCCACACCAATTCCTTGTATTGTTACTCCCTACCATGAAGTAAGTCACAAGACTATGAATATTCTAATGGGGAAAATGAAAATTAAGCCCACTGCAGTATTGAACATGTCTTCTTGAGACTGAGTTCAATCCAGACCAACATTCTCTGTGTTTCCTGTAGACACACCTATACTAATTATATAATTTATTGGTGATATGGAGTCAGCTTACTGTGTAACTGCATTTTCTTAATTGTATCCCTTTCTGACAGATTCTTGCTTTAGGCCCTACCAGGGGTGAGCAAACTTTTTGACTCGAGGGCCACAATGGGTTCTTAAACTGGACCAGAGGACCGGAACAAAAGCATGGATGGAGTGTTTGTGTGAACTAATATAAATTCAAAGTAAACATCATTACATAAAAGGGTAGGGCCTTTTTCTTTTTAGTTTTATTCATTTCAAACGGGCTGGATCTGGCCTGCAGGCCGTAGTTTGCCTACGGCTGCCCTAGACTCTAGGGTATGAATTAAGCCCTTGAGCTTGTTTGACTTGGTTCTCCCTGAATCTCCAAGAAACTGAGGTCATATACTCACTAAAGTTTTGATTCTTATAAACAAACTGAGGTTGGCTATAGGAGCTCCAAGATTCCCAAAATATGAGCATTAATGCAATAACATTGTCTCAGTTCTCCTTGATTGCAAAGAATTCTTACCTTTACCCACAGAGACTCCACTCACTACTAACAAACTGGTAGCAATGCTCTGTGCTATGAGCTTATAGCAAGGGCAAAAATGGGTTTCATTAGAGCTTTAATAAGTATAGACAGAAATATGCAAACATTACTGTCCGTTTCTAAGGACTGAAAGTCTTAGCACTGTGATCCCTATTTCCCCTTAAACTTCAAAGGATCTGCTCTAGTTGATTTCTGTCATTTTGGTGGTCATGAGCAAAGGTGCATTTTTTGCTTTTATTTTTAGCCTCATAGCAGGTGCGAGGGAGACACTCACAGCCCTGGATGGCCAGCACTCGGAAAGGTGTCCAATGCAGCTTCAAAGCTCTGTGGCATCTTCCCAGTTTTGAAAACACACCAACTTGCTTTAAATCTTCCTTTAAAAAACTGTTTTCAAACGAAGACATTGGCATATTTCTTTGCCCAAGGGTCCTAACTATGGTGACCCTTGAAGGACGCCTCTAGATGTGGCTGTCACTCTCCAGGTAGAGAGCGCAGGTGGGAGAGGTTGCTCACGCAGTCCTTGGGGAAGCGCCAAGGCATTGCCTCTAGCTGCTTCCTGGAAGGCTGCTCCCTGGAAATAGAATTACAAAGGGAAACATGCTTGGGACAGAAAATGAAAGGATTGGCATGCTTCCTGATTAGCTGTCAGCCTGACCGACATCAACTAAGACACTGCAGTATTGTTATCGCGGCCAAGGGATAGATTTTAAGCTCAGTGATTTCTCTTGTCCTAGTAGCCTCAAAGTCCCCATGAATTCCTACTAGTTCCCACTATGGACAAACAGAATTACTGGTCTTCATAACAAATATCCTATATAATAAAAGGCTAATATGCAAATTGTCCCCTCAGGAGTTCGACTGACCAGGAGTTTGACCACTCACCATGACGTGTGCAGACCACCAGGGGGCAGCACAGGATGAAGGAAGGCCCTGGCCGGCAGCTGGCAGCCAGGGGAAGAGGAAGGAAGGTCCCGATCGGCCCTGATCACTGGCCAGGCCTAGGGACTCTACCCATGCACAAATTTTGTGCACCAGGCCTCTAGTATTACTATAAATTGTGATACATTCCATAAAAGGAATGAACAAGGTGGTATGAGAAAGAAACATTATGTGGAATGGTACAGGGCCAGGGAATAAACTGCTGAGGATGGGCAGATGCAAAAGGTGGAATTGCATGATATGATTCAGTTTGTGGGGAGAGAATTTCCCCCCTTCTTCCCCTCTTAGGTCTTTCAGCTGGTCTAATAATCAAATTGACATAAGACAGATTAACAGGAGAAAATCACTAAATTTATTTTTTTAATTTTATTTTTTATTACAAAGGGTATTACATACGTGTCCATTTTTCCCCCCGCCCTAGACAGTCCCCTAGCCTCCCCTATCCCCCAGTGTCTTATGTCCATTGGTTATGCTTATATGCATGCATACAAGTCCTTTGGTTGATCTCTTACCCCCCTACCTCCCGCCCCCGAACCCTCCCCGGCCTTCCCGCTGCAGTTTGACACTCTGTTTGAGGCAGCTCTGCCTCTTTATCTATTATTGTTCAAAAGTTTTTATTATTGAAAGTATTACATATGTCCCCTTTTTTCTCCCATTGACCCCTTCTAGCCTGCACCCACCACCCACCTGAGGACTTCATCACCCTATTGTCAGTGTCCATGGATTATGCCAGTGATGGTGAACCTTTTGAGCTCGGGATAATTATTTTATATATTTAAATGCCATTTAACAAAGAAAAATCAACCAAAAAAATGAGTTAGCGTGTCACCTCTGACACGCGAGTCATAGGTTCGCCATCACTGGATTATGCATATATGCATACAAGTTCTTTGGTTAATCTCTTCCCACTCACCCTCTTACCCTCTCCCACCTTTCCTCTGAGATTCAAAAATAACTAAATTTAATTACATATGTGCATATGGGCGTTCCATAAGAAATGGGGCCAGAGGACAAATCAGGCAGATGAGGATCATGTGCCATCTTGAGCTTATGAGAAATGGGGACAGTGTTTGGATTTCAAAGGAAACGTGGGCAATTTACAGGTGGATTAGAAGGAGCAAACACTTGATAAACAAATTTTTGTTTATCAAGAAAAAAAGAAGACATGAGAGAACCAAAGAGGCCTTACTAGGTTCTTTCCCGTCTGCCACACTTAATTTAGCAGGTCCTCTGTCTAAATTCTTTAGGCAGTTAGGGGGAAAGCAAAGTTCCTTTCTGAGATTTTATTTCTTTAAAATACCAGCTTGAGGGACTCGGAAGGTGGCGGCGATATAGGCAGACGCGTCCCAGGTCGTGTCCCGGAGCAAATGGAGTGAGCAGCTGAAACTAATAACACCCACCCCGAATTGGTGAAATTGCTCAGCTGGTGAGACGGTTTGCAGCTGGGAAGGGCAGAACTCCCTTGGAAAGAGATGTGACAAAGGATCACAGTAAATCCAGGCTTGGGAAATGAGCTGTGTCAGCCCTCCAGTCAGTGGGCATAGCAACAGGAGGCTGTCAAAACCCCAGGGACAAGGTAAGTTACCCACCCCTTTCAAACCCAATTGTAATTTGCTCTCCCCATCTTGTGGGGAGAGGAAATGTTGTCAGAGGGGATTCACCACAGGGCTTTGGGCATGCACAGCAGTGGCTGGTGGCTTTGTATTAGGTCACCATAATGGCAGTCAACAGGGAAATTGTTGAACCAGCACAAGTTCAAAGAGCACTAAACTCTACGCTTCCTTGAAAGAGAGAGAAGGCTATTTGTGACCTGGGGAACCCAGTGACTAGAGGCAGAGTGCAAATGTTGTGA
>NW_006292443.1:27070-34317 GCF_000327345.1 Myotis davidii
GAAACTCTTTTCTGTCAAGGGCCATTTGGATATTTATAGTATCATTCGAAGGCCATACAAAATTATCAACTTAAAGATTAGCCTGATGTATTTGGTCAAACATTTAATTAAATCACCCCTATTGCTTTGGTAGGGCCAGACCAAATGATTTCCTGGACAGTGCTCTAAATGCTGATGTAGGATGTGGATAAAGATATTTTCCAGGAAATATTTTTTAATACTTACCCAAGAATAATGTTTCATTGATGTTTTAAAAAGAGAGGAAGGGGGAGAGAGAGAAACATTGATTGGTTGCCTCCTGTATGGGCCCCAGTGGGGGTATTGGACCTGCAACCTAGCTACTAGTATGTGCCTTGACTGGAAATTTAACTCAGCCTTTTGGTATATGGTACAGTTCTCCAACCAACTGAGCCACCTGGCTAGGACCCTGGAAATTTTTTTGTTTGAAGGGATGAGGAAGAGACACAGAAAGAGAAACATTGATGTGAAATAGACACATCAATTGGTTGCCTCCCACATGCACCCCAACCAGGGCTGGAGATCAAGCCTGCAACTGAGATATGTGTCCTTGACTGGAATCAAACCTGGGACCCTTCAGTCCACAGGCCGATGCTCTATCCACTGAGCCAAACATTTTGTTTGTCTGTTTCTTTTGTTCTTTAGATTTCACATATAACTGATATAACATGGTATTTGTCTCTCTGTGTCTGGCTTATTTCACTTAGCCTAATGTCCTCAAGAAACAAACTCATAGATACAGAGAAAAAACTGATAGATGCCAGAGGGAAGACGTGTTGGGGAACAGGGTTAAAAAATATGATGGAATTAAGAAGTACTAATTGGCAGTTAGGGAACAGGCATGGGGATATAAAGCACAGCACAGGGAATACAGTCAGTAATAGTGTAATAACTATCTGTGGTGCCAAGTGGGCCCTTGAATTATCGGAGGGAACACTTTGTAACCTACATGGATGTTATCTGCTGTGCTGTATAACTGAAACTAATATCAAAAAAGTGTTAAATGCAAACTGTAATTGAAAAATAATTTTTTAAAACAATCGGTATCTCAATAAGGCATGTTTGGGGTAACACACTCCGCTTCCCTCAGTCTCAGAGGGTTATAGAGATAGGAACGTTAGGGGGGACTTATCATACACAACTTGCCACACCTGTTCACACCCCTTCGCCACTCCCCAAGGGCTCAGGGGACACTTCCTCACTAAGGCATTGAGACTGAACGGTAGTAAGCAAAGCACGGACACCCTCACAAACCTCTCTGGGGGCTGTTTCCTGAACGCCAGTGTGACCCCGGAGGATGCCTCTACTGAGGTGGGCTCCTTGATTTCAGGGGAACAATGGGACCTCAGAGTAGAGAGACCAATGGCAGCACTTGACTGTCAGAGACAAAATGGGCATCGTTAGAGTGACGTAGTAATTGGAATCTTTTATCTGCATGGGTCTTTGATCCAGTGTGGCCCATTAATCATAATGTTCCTTGGAATGGAGTTGATGAGCAACCTAACATATGTCTTGGTTTATGTAAAAGGGAAAACTCCAATTCTGTGGGGCAAAAATCTGACTTGGGTCACTACAGTAGAAAACCTTTACTCCAGTTTCTAAGCTCAATCTATTTCACAAACCTTCAATTGAAGAGGAGGCTAGGTCACTTAAGGAAAGAACTTGCAACACTGTCACAAGTATATACTCCTCCCAGCCGGCCCCCAGAGGACATGTGACCGTAATAAATGGTGACTGTACACTGGGAGAGGAAACTGTCCAGACCCTTTGGGGGGGGGGGATTATAAACATTAGCCCAGAACTGATGCTTATTCCTAAGGACCTAAGACATCTATGTGTCCATTGGTCAAAGTGAGGGTTATAATAGTGAGCTGACCAGGGGAATTTTAGCTGAAGTATAAACCACAGTGGGCCCAGTAGGTCCAAGGACCATCCTATAGACATGTCTCCATGACCTGAATGCACAATTACAGCAGCTACACTTGACAAACTGAATGTATAATTGAAACAAGCCCCACACTGTCTCTCTGACCCGCCAGGTGAGCGCTACTTTAGTAGGAAGGAAAGCAGAGTCCCTGAAACATCCCCTCTCTGCTGTACTACATCCTGAGAGGAATGTGCAGAAATCAGTGCCACCGCCAGGCCTGAGGAAGGATAGGCGATATTTACCATTTTTCTCACTTAACAGATCTGTGTGGCCTCCAGGAGGTAGATGGATCTCAGAAATGTTGATTACCATAAACTTAAACAGGTGCTGGCTTCTTCAGATGTGAAAACTTTCCTGGAGCAAACTGGAACAGCTCACTGCCTTTCGTGTGCAGCGCTTGATGTGGAAGCTCTGTTCTCTCTACAGAGATTTCCAAGGACCACCAGAGACCATCTGCTTTCATTGGCAGGGCTATACATTTTCAACAGGAACAGTACATCTTCAAATTTTGCCAGAGGGTATAAATGTTAATGGTCTTGACATCCCACAAAAATCATACTGGTCTACGATATTGCAGGCATTATGCAGATTGGATCTGATGCCCAAGAAATAGCAAGTACCTCAGCTGCCTTAGTAAGAAGACAAATGCAAACCAGAGGACGAGAGCTGAGTCTTGTGTCCTCAACAGAATGCGTCAGGATTTCACCCCAATGTGAAAGCATGTTGTTGCACCTTTCATCTCTTGCCACTAAAAGAGATGACAATGCCTGGAGGTAGAGGGAATGTATCAAGTTAAATGTTCTATTCTGAGCAATAAGGCTTCTCGTATTGAGTGGGGACCAGAGTCCAGCAGGGCATCTGGAGCAGGCCCCAGGCTCCAGAGCAAGCTGCTCTGTCACTTGGGCCTAATGACCCAGGAAATCCATGCTGCATGAAGTTACTATGGAAACCAACAATGTAGTATTAACCCTCTGACATGCTTCAGTAGGGGAGTCAAAGTCAGAACCTTAAGCTTTAGGAGCAAAGCCTTGCCTTCCTTCACAAATAATCATTTTTTTTTTTGAGAAATGGCTCCTGGCTTTCTACTGGGTCTTATAGGAACTGAAAACCTAGCTATGGGATATTATATGGTTACTAGAGGCCCGGTGCACAAAAACTTGTGCACTTGGGGGTGTCCCTCAGCCTGGCCTATGCCCTCTCACAGTCTGGGACCCCTCGGGGAATGTTCACCTGCTGGCTTAGGCCCGGTCCCCAGGGGATTGGGCCTAAGCTGGCAGTAAGACATTCCTCTGGCAGCCCGGGAGCCCTTGAGGCTTGAGGGATGTCCACTTGCCAGCGGGGAGCATGAGCATCCCATCATGGACTAAGTAAGTCATGTTGTCAGAGATGCACTTTTCCAGGTAGAAGTGGAACAATGAATCAGGCTCAGGCAGGTTTAGAAGGCATGGGTAACTTGCATGAGTAATTGTCTCAGATTCCCCTGACATCTGCTCATGTTCAGTCCACACTTATAACCTCATGCAAATTTGCCTAAGACTCATTAACTGGAGAGTCTTTCAGATGAGTTTGCACAATATGTGAACCAGAAATGGACTGCCACATACTGTAAGCCAATCAGGAGTGTCCTTGAAAGAAACAGAAAAGAACTCTAATCAAAACTGTGTTGTCCTCTTTGAAGAGGTAGCCGGAGGCACAGGTCTATACTCATTCATAGGGAGGGGCTGGTGACAGGGCAGTTGGTCAGGGACTTAGAGAACAAGATTGGAAAGTTGGTGACAAGGATGTCTGATGACAAAGAAGTATGTGGGTAGATCACTGAGAATAAGCATGGGGAGTGCAGTATATGTGCTCCGTGTGAATGCTGACCATAGGGCATCACTGCAGTGGACACTCTTACTAATTAAGTAAGAATGAGTGGGCTCGTTCCCAGCCACCCGCTCTTCCTCTAGATGTGCAAGGGGCTCTGGTGTTGGCAATGAGGGCTGTCTTAGTTAGTCCCGGCTGCTACAACAGAATACTCTTCCTCTATGTGCAAGGGGCTCTGGTGTTGGCAATGAGGGCTGTCTTAGTTAGTCCCGGCTGCTACAACAGAATACCATAGACTAGGTGGCTTAAACAACAGACATTTGTTTCTCACAGTCTGGAGGCTGGGAGTTCAAAATCAAAGTGCCAACACATTAATGTCTGGTGAGGACCTTGCTATATTCTTACGTGGTAGATAGACAGCAAGATAGCTCTCTGGACTCTTCTTCTAAGGCACTGATCCCTTTCCTGAGTGCTCTACCCTCAGGGCCTAATCACCTCCCAAAGGGCCCACCTCCAAATACCACTACCTAATGGATTATATTTCAAATATGAATTGGGGGAGGGGGCATAAACACCCAGTCCATAATGTGGGCTTCTCTCCAGCAAGGCTACTCTAGCTATGGAGACCAACACTGGGCCATGATTGGCTTCCAGGAGGCTGCTCTTGAGGCTCCGTGTCTCCCTTAAGGAGAGAGAGAGTCATTATCATTGTTGTCATTCAGAAGTTCAAATGTGTGACAAAGCTGTGTATACGGATCCGAGTCCCTAAGAGGTGAACTGTAATATTATGCTCTTATCTTTCCAGCTCCACACTTCTGTGTTCTGCTCTGTGCGGCTCAGACTGGAATTCTGCAAACTAAATTTCTTTGGGCTTCCTGTTAAGTTCTGCCAAGCAGGGGCAGTAGAAGGAGAGCCAAAGGCTGGAGGAAGAAAGGGCCGTGCTAGCTTCGCTTCCTGCTTGTTTCCAAACTTCCAGCACCAGCACCTGTGCCATCTCAGAATTTCAGACGGCAGAGCCCACTCCTCAGAGAGCCGAGTCTCAGCTCACAGACAGCCCCTCCGAGCTGCTGTTTTCTCATCTCACCCCCTACCTACCTCCACCAGCCCTAAGTGTGGCAGCTGCTCCCTGTAGTTGCCACAGCAGTTTCCCGTTTTTGCTTTCTCATTTCACCAACTCCTGTTTCACCAATTCTCTCTATTAAATGTTCTGTGTTAACACAACTCATAGTTTCTGTTTTCCCACCTGGACTCTCACAGATATTGAATGAAATATATAAGCATGCCACTAAAACCACAGGAATGTGCAAGGAGAAATGGCTGCTCCGGTGTGGTGAGATCATGGCGCTTCTGTATCTTTCTCCGAATATTTGTAAAGTCCTGGTATGACTTGGTTTCATAACTCCAAGCCCGTCTTGGAGGACAGTGTGTACCTTGTGTACCAGAGCAAGCTACTCCTATGTGTAATTATAGGTAAGGCGATCAATTCATGTAACTCACAGGTAATTTCTAGGTGGGAGGGGACAGAAGGCAAGTGCTAGCAGAAAAAGCCAATAAAATACTGAGAGTGATGCTATCTAATGGAGAAAAAAATGTTTTCTGGTAACAGAAAATCAATCCAAGAGTTCAAAACGCATGCAGCATTTTATTACACTAAAAGTTTTATTTCTCTTTTTCTTTCCCAGCCATCTGGAAGTGGACGGGGGACACAAATAAACTGGGGTACCCCCAGGAGAAATAACGTGTTTCCAGAAGCATTCTGCTCAGGAACTGCTGAAGGCTGGCCCTTCCCGGGTGCTAGATTGTATGCGTTAGCGCCCTCTGCTGGCCAGGACTCCGAGGACGAATGGGCACCACCTGAGTATTATGGGTGAACTGTGTCGCCTCCAAAATTCATGAGTTCAAGTCCTGACGCCAGTACCTAAGAATATGATATTTGTAGATATGGCCTTTAGAGAGATAACTACAGTTAAATTAAGGTGGGCCCCAATCCAATCTGACTGGGGGCAATACAAGAAGATGAGATTAGAGGGGACACACACACACACAGAGGGAAAACCATGTGTAGACACAGGGGAAGATGGCCATCTACAAGCCAGGAGAGGGGCCTCAGAAGAAACCGGACACCTTGATATCAAGTGTCTACTCTCCAGAGTGTGAGAAAATACACGCCTGCTGTTTTAGCCACCCATCCTGTAGGATTTGTTGGGCAGCCCTGGAAAGCTAATATACTGCATCTTTGCCATGCCCACAGCACCCTGGCTTTGACTCCACTCCAGAAAATGCATGTGTTGTTACTAGACAGAGCTGTGGCCCCAACCCCATCCAAGCTCCTGCGCTGCAGAATCAGGTTTGACAGTGAACTGCAGGGGCTTGTCATCAGGCTGTCCCAAGTCCAAGGGGGACTGGCTCACTATTCCAAGAATAATGAAGGTGGGGCATTGTGGCACAGTGAGGCAAAAGGAGGGAGGGTGGCACAGCGGGGCAGGTGGCACAGCGAGGCAGGGTGGCACAGCGAGGCAGGGCGGCACAGCGAGGCAGGGTGGCACAGTGAGGCAGGGTGGCACAGCGAGGCAGGGTGGCACAGCAGGGCAGGGTGGCACAATGGGGCAGGATGGCACAGTGGGGCAGGGTGACACAGTGAGGCAGGGTGGCACAGCGGGGCAAGATGGCACAGCAAGGCAGGGTGGCACAGTGGGGCAGGGTGGCACAGTGGGGCAGGATGGCACTGATGGGCAGGGTGGCACCATGGGAAACACCAGCTTGGATCAGGCAGGTCTGGTTTCAATCCCAATCACGACACTTTGCATGAGAAATCAAGTCAGTTCCTAACAGATTCCTTCTCTGTTAGAGAAAGATACTGATATTCATGGACTGGATGATTGTGTTGAAGTCGTAACTTCCAGTGAGACTGTATGTGAAGATGGGGCCACTTAGAAAGAATTAAGGTTAAATGAGGTCAAAAGTAAGGCCCTGGTCCGGTGAGGAACCAGGGACCTTTCTTCCTTTCCCTTCCCTTCACTTCCCTTCCCTTCCCTTCCTTTCCCTTCCCTTCCCTTCCTTTCCCTTCCTGTCCCTTCCCTTCTCTTCCTGTCTCTTCCCTTCCTTTCTCTTGCCTTCCCTTCCCTTCCCTTCCCTTCCTTTCCCTCATCTCACCCATGCACACTCCCTGAGGGAAGACCATCTGAAGACATAGCAAGAAGACAGCCATCTTAAAGCCAGGAAGAGAACTCACATCAGAAACCAAACCAGAGAAACCAAGATGGCGGCATAGGTTAACGCCAGAGATTGCTGCCTCGAGCAACCAATTCAAATTACACCTAAAAGACGGAACAGACATCATCCAGAACCACAGGAAGGCTGGCTGAGTGGAAATTCTACAACTAGGAGGAAAGAGAACATCATACCCAGACTCAGAGGAGGTGCAGTGCTGAAGTGAAATACTCAGGTGCGGAGTGCGCGCAGAGCAGGCTAGTGGCGGAGGGGGCGGGTGGCGGGT
>NW_006292443.1:35797-43602 GCF_000327345.1 Myotis davidii
ACCAGCTGGACCTTGATCTTGGACTTCCAGCCTCCAGAACTGAGAAAAAAGGAGCTTCTGTTTTTAAGCTACCTCGTCTATATCTTATTAGGGCAGCCGAGCTAACTAGTACACCCACAGAGGTACAATAGGAGGTTACATAAGAACCAACCATCTAACCCAATGTTCAATAAATACTAGCGGGGATTTTAAAACTCTGAGATAGTAGGTAGAAATGAAAGGTGACTTTATTTTCTAATGGTGCCTTGGCAGGTAAGACTGCCACCATGAAGTTTAAGCATAGGCCAGAATACCTCTGCAGGGCGTTGTCATGGAGATGTCTCAAGCATCAACAGTCGTTGGAAAATACATCTTTTCAGCTCTTTTTCAAACCCAAGAGTTCTGAAAGTTTGCACTGGGATTTTGAAATCTTCCAAACTACCTTAATATTCATTTTCTATGAATAATATAGTCTTAAACCCAAAAAGTTATTATCAATGCCATAAAAAATTGTCAGAAAAGGTGTCCTTATTGAGCTATCCTCAGTGTGTGTGTGTGTGTGTGTGTGTGTGTGTGTGTGTGTAACTGTGCATGTAGTAGTGAAAATTCCTGCTTTCATATTTCTCTAGTATCAGGGTAGCATATTTTTTACATATACATACACACAAAGGAAAACGCCAATAAAACAACTACAAGCAGCATAGCAGGGCAGCCCTAACAAATCTCTCCCTTTTTGGCTTATCACGGGGAACTTTCTCTCCTGAGGCTCTACATGGGTGTTAAATTAAGGGTTTATTTTATTATTTAGCAACTGAGGGTCTTAGTCAAGTAACTGCATCTTAGCTCCAAACATGTCCTGGCATTTTCCTCCTGCAGGGAGACCCCTACCGGCCTGCCCGGCCCTTCCCCCAACACCCGTCCTGGTGTGTGCCTAACAGATATCAAGCACAGGCTTCTGTTCTGGGGTCCCTCTCACAGGACATGGCATCATTACCGTGGCTCAGGCTTCTGTGTCCTTCTCTGTGTGGTTTCCTCTCCTTGAGAAAAGCCACAAGCAGAATGCTCTAGTGAGCAGAACCCCTTCAGTGTCCGTGCCCTACACATCTGTAATCATTTGGAAGTGGCAATTCCTTTGTGCGTGCTTCGAACACCTTTGAATTTTGTCAAAGACGGACGACCGTGTGAGAATGGCTACTGTCATAGGGAGATAATTGCAAAGACCCAATCTGTCAGAACCATGAACTTGGGGATTGTGCTGAACACGCCCTCTGGTGGACAAAGAAAACGCTACCTCTTGGTGTCTGAAAAACTGCTAAAAATGTATTTAACTGTATTAAATTCTTGTTGATAACTTTAATAAAGTCAAGCATTTTGTCTTTTCTTCCAAAATTGATTGGTAAGTTTATTTAATGTTACTGAGGTAACACCGTGGCTAGGAGTGCGGGATTTGAAGATAGCTTGGGTTGGACTCCCAGCCACTTCTCAGCTGTAGAAAGCAGCAATTTTCAGCAGTTGTGCCACAAGAATTTTTAAAACATGCATTACCTGACTTCTTACTCAGGGGCACTGACCTCTTTTCCCTTAGGTTGTCAGATTTTTAAAAAAATGACAACAGCCATCACAATAATTTTCAGGTGTGAATGCCCTGTCTTGAACCATAAATATATAGGTCAGGTAAGAGTTGCATCTTATTGGTCATGTTGCATAGCAAGGTTGCATCTGATTGCTTAATTTTTGGCAAAAAATCCTTATATGCAAATATAGGCACCTGATCTTTTTAAAAATATATCTTTATTGATTTCAGAGAGGAAAGGAGAGGGGAAGAGAGATAGAAACATCAATGATGAGAATCATTGATTGGCTGCCTCCTGCATGCCCCCTACTGGGGATGGAGCCCACAACCCAGGCATGTGCCCTTGACGGGAATTGAACCTGGGACCTTTTAGTCTACAGGCTGATGCTCTATCCACAGAGCCAAACCAGCTAGGGCCCTAATTTTTTTTTTAAGTCACTTTGGAGCAAAAAGAGAAGATAACCACTATTATTACTATTTTGGGAATCAATCAAAATTATACCAATTTTTATCAGATCAGCAAAAGTATATCTTTCTTGTTATGCCCCAGAATTATCGTAATTAGCTGTAATGTACTATTGTGCAGGATAGAAAAAAGCTAGGAAAATCCCTGGGCAAGTGCAATGGGGAATCTGAGACAAGAGTTTGGGCAGCTTGCAGCCAGTTTGTGAATTGCAACACCTTATATTCCCCAAACAAGGACACTTGAGAGCAAATGGTTTACCCTCCTCCCTAACCAGAGAATGCATAGCTTGAATCATCCTGGCTGGGAAAATAGAGAACAAAGACCCAACTAATGCCATTTGTGCCTGCTAAACCCAGGGACAGATGAAGTTGGGGAACAGATAACAAAACCCCCATTAAAGCCAGACAAGCCTAGGACAAAAGTAAACCAGTACAACAGACCAGAGGATAACTCCAGCTCCCCTGTACACTCATTTTAATGCATCAGTGTATTAAAAATGCACCTGGAGAGCTTATGGATACTCTACTGAAACCCTCCCCTGAGGTTCTCACTTGCAGGGAAAATGGATAAAAAGCCCTCAGACAAAGAAAGACTCAAAGCAACCAGCTCCAGAGCACACCCATGCTCCTTCCCAAACATGAATTTTTCTTCTTCTTTCTAAACTCTAAGGGTGCCCATGAGACTTGCAGCCGGGGGAGCGGTGAACAGGGCAGCTTTACCTGGGCTCACCCCCTGATCCTGTCTCCAAGGTCCCCTTTTTCTCTGACCTCCCAGTGAGCTAACAGCAGCCCCGCCTTGGCTGCCTGCTTTTCTATAATGTTCCTAGGGAGCCAAAGCAGAGCCCCGCCTAGGCTCCCCCTGCTGCTGCTTCCACCCTAAGTGCTTCCTTTGTTTCCCTTCCACAGCTTCACTAAACACACTGTCAAACCCTCTGGACCCCTCTTGTGAAATCCTTCCAACACGAAGTCAAGGCCCCGCACACTACAGGCCGGCCCGAGGCAGACCCGCTCTGGGCCTGTCCTGTCCGCTAACACCCTGAGATGAAAAAGGTGAAAAATCGCTGGTATAAAAGTAGGAAAATTATTTAAAAAGTAGGAAAATACCTCATTTTATTGTTTATTATTGTGATAATTAAATGGGTAAATACATGCAAAGTGTTTAGAACAGAGCTTTGCACTAAATAAGTGTTAATTCTTTTTTTTCCTTTAAAACAAAAATATGGAACGCTTCACGAAATAACGTGTCATCCTTGATAAGTTTCTCGGTGTCGTTCCAATTTTAGTATATGTGCTGCCGAAGCGAGCACTAAGTGTTAATTCGTAATCTTAAAAGGTGTCTGATTCAAAGTTACCTTCTCCAGAAAGCTTTCATTAAATAAGGACCCAGCTTCGATTAGTTCCATAATGACCAAAATCCTTACCTCTGAGAAGGACACAAATACTAAATAAATAATAGGAAGGGTATGAGTCAGGCTATTGAGAAGTACAGAATTCTTGAATCAGGGAGATGAAAACCGACTAAGTTTTTCAGGGAGTTGCACTTCCAAATTAACAACCAGTCCAGGCCAAAAGGGACTGTGACAGTTCAAGACTTAAAATGACTCTGAGGCCCATTGGGGACCAGTTTATGCGCCTCCCCAAACAACCCACCCGGGCTTCAGGCACTTGCCTTTCTTCCTAAACAAAGTGGTCCCAGCGATGGTTCATGTCACCCCCACCTCAAAAACCCCAGCCATTGCCATGCTGCTTCATCTTTTTCCCCGGGGAAAACCTAGAAGTAAATCAAGAAGAGCTTGCTACTGAAGAAGTTGAAGGTCACAAAAAGTCTGTTGTTAGTCTTAACAGTGAGGGGGACAATGAAAATGCCCTTTCCCAGCACAAAGAAGCAGTGAAGAGACTATTAAATCTGACATGAATTGTGCAGAAAAATATGCTTCATTCATTAATGTCATAATCTGTACGTAATTATCCAATTTGACATAAAGTTAAAATGTTCATAATTGTTTTACTTCAGAGTTAAAATTATTCCTTTCATCCTAACCCACAATGGCAATGCTTAGTCACAAATTTTCTTATTTATGCTCTGGAGCAATTAGACTAATTAGATCTCTGTGATTTCTTCTTTCTAAAATGTTTTTATTTTATTTTTACCATTTAAACACATAAATATATATATACATATATGTAATATACATAGTTAATTTGTCACCTGCCACATCTGTTTCCCTGCACATTAGCATTTATTGAACGCTTTGAGTTATCGTTGAGGTTATTTGGGAAGCTAGGCCCAGAACCCAGGACACACCGCAGGTCAGTGTTTGTTGGCATAACTGCTACCTACCTAATCAGATGCCAATTCTGATCAGACGGGTCCTTGAGAGCATTTTCAAACCTAAAAGTCCATTCCATCCTTCTATTTTGGGATCACTTTATATTGATCCAATTCTGTTTGGCATCTTACTTTCTATTTTCTGGGCTCATTTCTTCAAACCCATGCTCACTGGGAAGTGGAAATGGAGATTAATTGGTATTCAGCCCACGGCTCAGGAAAGAGATGAGAAAGACCTTGAATTTAAATGGAGTGAATGGCAAAACAAGAACTGCCCTAAGAAACATACCATTCAATTTAGCTGTCAACTGAGTATTTTTAAAACTTTTTTGATTTCAAAGAGGGGGAGAGATAGAAAATCAATAATGAGAGAGAATCATTGATCAGCTGCCTCCTGCACGCCCCCTCCTGGAGATAGAGCCACAACCTAGGCATGTGCCCTGCCAGGGAAATGAATCATGACCTTCTGGTTCATAGGTCAACGCTCAACGACTGAGCAACACTGGCCTGGCATCAACTCGGTATTTTTAAGTATATCTGTAAGTCATTTCTTACCACTTCCAAAGTTGTCTGCAAGTGATTACTTTAAAATCAAAACAAAGGAATTATTGCATTTTCAAAATAAAATAGTGAAACAGTGATAGTGAGATTAATAGAGACAGAAAATAGAATGGGGAAAGGGAAGGAGAGAAAATGCACGGGCTAATTCCTCTAAAGATTCCCTTTACACAGAGCTGAGACTGTAGGAGAGAAATGTTAAAGGAAAGCAATTCCTAGGATAATAACTTACACATCAGGTTAAAACACTCCATGTACTGAAAGTAGGGCATTTTCTTCAAAGATTACTTCGAAATATAATGTGCCAGAGGCTCCCCTAAGTGTCCTCAAGCCTGCCTGCTCTCTGACTGCTGCCTCCATAAAGGGTGGGATTTGCCCCGCTTCGTATCTCTGCAGAATGTCTTCCATCTGAGTTTCAAAGTGTATTTACAAATGTAAATTAGCAAGCCTCATCATCACTTCTGTCCACAGAGATGGTTCATTTAAGTAACACAGAAATTTACCTAAATAGCCTGCTCACGGGCCCTGAGAAGTCCTTTGTGCCGCCTGGAAATGGATATTCAAAGTATGAGAATGCCTTGCAGTTTCCTTGCAGATCCAAATTCATGGCATCCTTTGGCAAGTCCTACTGGAAGAACCAATCGTCTTTTTTCATCTTCGCAGCAAGGCTCCGACCTGTTGGCCTTTTCTCAGCCTCACCAAGTGCCCTCAGACCTGGAACCCAGACTTCAGCCCTCCTTTTTCCTATTTTATCTGCCCCAAAAGCTGAGAGGACAGAACATGAATTGCTTAAAGACTTTTTATGAATCACGTTGATTAGATAGTAGTTGGCCATATTTCCTTTTGTTCCCCCAAACTCTTACATTAATCCAGTGAACAAATATTTATTAAACACATTTTGTTGCCACTCACTGTGCTAGACACAGGGAACCCTATAGTCATGCTCCTCCCTTCATGGGAAGGACAGACAGTAAACAAGAATGAGCTACACTGTCCTGGTGGGTATGACTCAGTTGATTGTAGCATCACCCCACGCACTGAAAGGTCACAGGTCAAGGCACCTGCACAGGTTGTGAGTTTGGTCCCAGATTGGGATGCGTTCAGAAGCTAACCAATCAGTGTTTCTCCTCACATCGATGTTTCTCTATCTCTTTCTCCCTCTCCCTTCCTCTCTCTCTAAAAAACAAAAATCAATAAAAACATATCTTTGGGTGAGGATTTTTAAAAAAGAATCAGCCACAGTGTGGTCAGAGCTATGAAAATAAGAACGTGACGCACTGGGTGAGGTAGGGAGGAATGGATGGATCAGGGAAGCCCTCTAAGCAGGTGATATTTGAACTGCAACCTGGAGCATGAGAATAAGTCAGACTTTTCTCTCTTTTTTGCATCTTACAGATTTTTTCTAATAAAGTAAATATTTATCTGTAATATCCCACATAAACAAAAAGCTCTTTGGGGGCGCTTTTATTTTTTTCCAGAGTAAAAGGGTCACGAGTCCAAAAAGTGAGAAAACCACTGCGGTTCATCCCCAGCCATGATTGGTCCATTTCTTGCTCTGACCTCATAAGGTGCCCCTGTGGGGGAATTACAAACCACTCCCATAAAAGGTCCTGGCTGGGCCTCGGTTTTAGTCCATTGGAGCCCAGGAAGCTGATTGGTAGTGACCTGTTGGATGAGGACTAGTTGGCTTGTTTTCTTGTTGTTTTTTTCTCCTCCTCCTTCTTCTCTGCCAACAGTTTTATCTCTACATATTACAAGACACGCCAGTTCCCTGAACATGGGGAAATGCAAATTAACACATTGTTTTAAGAAAGAAGACCTGCCTCTGGGAGCTGATCCTTGGTCGGACATCACTATTAGCTGATCTGCTTGCCCTTTTCCCCGAGGAACCTGGTGCTCCTTTGACTCCTCTGCCCTCCTTCCCTGTGGCCACAACAGCATATGGCGTAGACCCCTGTGTGACTCTCATCACTTTGTATTGTCATTAGGTGGCTCCCTTCTCCTCCTGGTCTTCCATTCCTCAGTTCTTGAGGATTGGGAACTACCTTACTCACCTTTGTATTTCCAGCCATTACCACCGAGCCAGGTCCAAAGTCGATGCTCAGAAAATAATGGACAGGTGACTATAGAGTGATTGTCCCCAGTCAGGACACACTGAGTGTGATTAGTGATTGTGCTGGGACAACAGTGTAAGGCTGGACTGGGACTGTCCTGGGAAGTATGGGCACCTGGGCATCACTGGGAAGAATTATGAACAAATTGTGACGTCTCTGATTCTGGTACCCTAGAATAAAAGGCACTAGCACTCACTCCGTTTGCCTGAGCTGGGTTAGACCAATAGTTCCCAGAACATAGGAGACGAAATAGCACAGGAATGTTCGAGATTAATGTAGATTCACACTTTCCAATTCTAAGTTAGCATTTCTAGTTATTACAAGGAGGAATTCTCAGTTTGGTGTTAGGTTATCTTTAACCGCCTCAAAGTCTTGGTAATCTTTTTTTTTAAAAAAAATCTTTATTGTTCAGATTATTACAGATGTTCCTCTTTTTTCTCCCCATAACTCCCCTCCACCTGGTTCCCACCCCACCCCAGGCCCTCACCACCCCACTGTCCAAGTCCATAGGTACTGCATACATGCATATAAGATCTTTGTCCCATCTCTTCCCGCACCCCTCACACCCACTACCCCCCGAGAATTGTCGGTCCACTCCATTTCCATGCCCCTGATTCTATTATAGTCACCAGTTTATTCTGTTCATCCGATTTTTTATTCATTTGATTTTTAAAATCACTTGTTGATAGATATGTATTTGTTGTCACTTCGTTGTTCATAATTTTTATCTTTACCTTTTTCTTCTTCCTCCTCTTCTTAAAGAATCCCCTTCAGCATTTTATACAGT
>NW_006292443.1:43852-47987 GCF_000327345.1 Myotis davidii
AAGAAATTTTTAATATTGCTATTTGCCCTTTCTCTATAATAAAAGTGTCAGAGATGAAAGAAAATTAGTAAAATGTATATAAAAATCTCTCTCGTCAGAGTCTGGGGCACGCCGCGGGACCTAGAATCAAGTCCTTGCCCACCACCCACACATGCTTCAAAAATGCAGGAGACCCAGACCCAGCTGGCCCCACCACTGTCAAGCCCCTCGGGGTGCGGGGTGCAGCCTCAGGTCCCCCAACCCAGCGCCGGGCAGGAGTTGCAGCCTGAGGGTCCCCTGTCAGCACTGCCAGGCAGGGGGCATGGCCTGAGGTCCCTCATCAAGCCCCACCAGGAGGGGGGGCACGCCTGAGGTCTCCCAGCCCAGCTCCGGGGTGGGGGGCGCAGCCTGAGGTCCCCCGTCAAACCCTCCTGGGTGAGGACTGCAGTCTGAGGTCCCCGATTGAGCCCCACGGGGTAGGGTCTTGGCCTCAGGTCCCCTGTCAAGCCCCATGGGGTAGGGGGTGCAGCCTGAGGTCCCTCTCCCTGGCCAGGAACCATGCAGCCTCAGTTCGGTTGTGATGTTACTGCATCCTGGTTAATTTGCATATTCTTTTATTATATAGAGAGGAACTATATCAAACCTTCCCTTGTATACTTAAAAATTTAATTTACTGGAGAACCGAAGATGGCGGCATAGGTTAACGCAGGTTTTAGGCTGAAAAAGGGCAGACCATTGATATGCAAAAGCCACTGTGCACAGTTTGGGTAGGGTTGTAAATTGGGTGGGGTGGGGTCTCAGGGAGCCTCCTAGGCAGAGCAAACAGCAATGGCTGCCAGTCAGTCCTGCACCGCTGCTGCGTGCACCTCCGCCTGGAAGAAAGCTGCCCCTGCGTTCCTGCCCTGATGCCAGACAGTCCAGTTTCTCCCCGTATGTGTCTGGGTCTCCCAAAGTCTCGCCTGGCACTGGATCTTAGAGCATGCGGGAGCTTGTATCTCCCTCCCAATTAAAAAGCAGCACACCTGGGTGCCAGCCCCTTCCGCACCTCCTACCAGTCTCAATGCTCTTCTTTATTTTTCTAGTTGTAGTTCTTCCACTCAGCCAGCTTTCCTGCGGTTCTGGATAATAGTTGTTATGTATTTTAGTTGTAATTTTTATATGGTTTTGAGAGGCAGCAAGTGCAGGTGTTTACATATGCCCCCATCTTGGTTCTTCTGGTAATCTTCCTTTTTAAACAAAAAGTAAACAAACCGTAGAATCAGAACTTTTGAATGAGAAATGATATTTGGCTGGAATTTAATATTATGTTAATTATTTTATGCTTTCCTTTTTTTTCTGGCAAATTATGATCATTTTCCAGACAGGACTAGGATATAAAATTTCATTTTCAATTAACCTTTTAAAGTAAAAAAGATAAGATTTAAAATATTTGGTAAAGGTTATACACAGATTTTGGCAAAAAAGCATGAAGTTGATGGTCAAATGAGGGCAGTTTGGGAAACTAGATCAGATGATTGATTCCCAGCCTGTTTCTGAGCCTACCTTATGAGTCCACATTTTTTTAAAATACTCATTTAAATGAATTTAATGTAATGTATAAAAATAAAGATGTCATGTATATATCACTTTTGTTTATTTTTACAAACTTTTTCTCATTATAAAGATTATGCATGCTTTATTGTTGTTGAAATGTGATCCTAAAAAATACATAAAGGCATAAAGATATTTAAAAACTAAAAACCACAGAGTAATACCATTTAGAGAGAAATACATTTAATATGTGAGTTGTTCTTTATTATTATACTAGTGGCCCGGTGCATAAAATTCGTACACATTAAAAGGGAATTAATTAGAGAAAATATTTTAATATTGCTATTTGCCCTTTCTCTATAATAGAAGTGTCGGAGATGAAAGGAAATTAGTAAAATGTATATGAAAATCTCCCTCCTGTCAGAGTCTGGGGTTCACCACAGGACCTAGAGTCAAGTCCCCACCCACCACCCGCAGGCGCTTCAAACACACAGGAGACCCAGACCCGGCTGGCGAGGCGGGGCACGCCTGAGGTCTCCCAGCCCAGCGCCGGGGTGGGGGGCTCAGCCTGAGGTCCCCCGTCAAACCCCGCCGGGTGTGGGCTGCAGCCTGAGGTCCCCGATCGAGCCCCACGGGGTAGGGTCTTGGCCTGAGGTCCCCTGTCAAGCCCCATGGGGTAGAGGGTGCAGCCTGAGGTCCCTCTCCCTGGCCAGGAACCAGGCAGCCTCATGTCCCTGCAGTTCGGTTGTGATGTTACTGCATCCTGGTTAATTTGCATATTCTTTTATTATATAGAGAGGAACTATGTCAAACCTTCCCTTGTATACTTAAAAGTTTAATTTACTTAAAATTTTATACATGTAATATTTAGTGCCCATACTGTTTCAATCATTTAAGACACTTTTTTACTAAAGTGTCATACAATTTCAATCAGTTATAATCAGATGAGTGAGGCTTTCTTTTGGACTTTGTGTATTAAGCCCCTGCTTGTCTTACTTGCCAGAGACACACACTTTCCAGCTCTTTGCACAATTACCCTTCTGCTACGGAAGAATAAAAGCAGCAGATTGGGCTGTGTACTAATTTTCAATAAGAGGAAACAGCTTTGGCTGTATTGCCCTACGAAGTTAACAGGTGTAGAGAGATCATTATCTACTTATAAAAATGGTACAGGTGTTGAAAATATTTACATTTTTTTCCGAAGCAGAATGTCAGCATAGTATAACTGTCACTTTAAACACAAGCAGGCAAGATGGTTAGAAAACAGCAACAGCAACAACCACTCCACACCAACAGGAACCCACTCCACCGATCCCACCTAAGGATTTCTCTAGAGAATTTTCAGGAGGTGGTGTAGTCATTTTCAGGAGAAGACTACACCATCACTTAATTTTGATGTTACAAGGGGAGAGAGGTTGGGATTATATGATGTTATTAGGGCAATTTGTCAGGAAACATAATGATGAAGCTAAGGAGATAAATAAGTCATGATCTTGAAACAAACTCCTGCCTAGTCCTGTCAGCACCAGTCAACCTGATTGATACTGACAATGTAAAAAACTGTAGTCCCCATGAAGGGCAGGATTCCATGAAGTTGGCTGTATTCCCTGCGCTTTAAACAGTGCTCGGTTCTTTAAAGTCTCTTTAATATCATTAAATGAATGAGCCATTATCATAACCGCTACACTTTACATCTGTGACTATCTTGTAACTAACAATTTGTACTTCTTAATCCCTCACCTTTCTGACTCAGTCACTCAACCACTCTCCCCTCTGGCTACCACCAGTTGGTTCTCTGTGTCTATGTCTGTTTCAATTTTGTTTATTTATTTTGTTCTTTAGATTCCACATATAAGTGAAATCATATGTTATTTGTCTTTTTCTGACTAACTTATTTCCCAGCATAGTACCCTCTAGGTCCACCCATGCTGTTGCAGATGGTAAGATTTCATTCTTTTTATGCAAGTATATTCCATTGTATAAATATACCACAGCTTTTCTCATCCACTCATCTCTGATGGGCACTTGGGTTGCTTCCATAGCTTGGCTATTATAAATAACACTGCAATGAACATAGGGGTGCATATATTTTTTCAAATTAATATTTGGGGTTTTTTTCTTATATGTCTCCAGAAGTAAAATTGCTGAGTCATAAGGCAGTTCCATTTTTAATTTTTTGAGTTATGTGTAGTTTTACCTCCTCTTTTAGGGAAGCAGAATGGAATTGTGAAAAAAGCTGAGTCTCTCCCATGTATGGGGCTTCATCTCTGCATCTGGGAAAATGGGGACAGTATCTCCAATTCACTTTGTCCACGGTATTAGTGGTCCTAGGCTAGGACAAAATGATTTGCATGGGCGTGTCCATAGAACAGCCTGTTCTGCCAGCCACCAAGGAGCGTCTTGTAATTGCTGACCCCATTTTTTCTCCCTTTTGCCTTAAAATTGGGGGGGGGGGGTCTTTTTCTGGTTAAGAAAGAGACTAGCTCAGTCAAAATAATTAGGGTCAAAGAAAATAAGGCATTTAGATTAGGAGTGGATGAGGGGTTTGGGGGGTACCTGTAGCAAGGCCGCTTCTCTGGGGGTGGGGGGTGGGGGAGGGGAATGGGTGGGAAAGCAAGGGGTTTTA
>NW_006292443.1:48064-50361 GCF_000327345.1 Myotis davidii
TTGGGTTTTAGTCACTGTTGCTGGGGCTGAATATCCCAATCTTTATAAAATATCTTTCTGAGACACGGGATGCAATTCCTTTTTTTAAGTTAAATGAATAAGCTGTGCTCTGATTGGGATTCATAGGGTGTGACAATAGTTACAGGTAATAATCACAGTAGTAGAGCCCAGAACCTACACTCAGTGTTGGTGAGGCGTGTGCCCAGGGGCCCAGCGTTGAGGCCTCCTCCTGTGTGATCCCGCGAATCCTCAGCCCAGGAAGCACTAGCAGGGCCCGCACACTCCTGCTCAGTGACGTTCATCCCTGCCGCCTTCCCTCGGGCCCTCAGTCACAAGGCAGGCAGCCACCCTCCCCTGTCCACGCTCCCGCTGCAGGCTGCCCTGAACCCAGCTCCCGAGGTGCCCCAGGTACTACCATCCACACAGGGCGCGGAGGAGCCCAGGGGACCTGCGGCAATCCCCAGCGTCTGCGTGGCGGAAGCCTGCACCTCCTCCCTGGCAGTTAAGAGTTTGATTGAAGGGGTCATAGGGGGAGTATGTGCCTCTGTGAATCATGTAGCACGTCCCATACACGCAGCAGTAAACCAAGAGAAGGTTGGTGCTGCTGTTTTGGTCCCAACGTAGAATAGCCCCATTGGAAAGGCCCTCACACAGTGGGACTGCTCCAGCCCCTCACACAGTGGGACTGCTCCAGCCCCTCTCACAGTGGGACTGCTCCAGGCCCTCTCACAGTGGGACTGCTCCAGGCCCTCTCACAGTGGGACTGCTCCAGGCCCTCTCACAGTGGGACTGCTCCAGGCCCTCTCACAGTGGGACTGCTCCAGGCCCTCTCACAGTGGGACTGCTCCAGCCCCTCACACAGTGGGACTGCTCCAGGCCCACGGGTGACCTTCATGGGGAGTGTGGGTGTCAGTGACCCGCACGGAATGACAGCTGTGCTGGCCTGTGACAGGCATGGAAGGGACTTGTCGACAGGCCACTCAGAGTCCCCATACTGAACACCGACAACCTGGACGAGAGACTCTGAGGCCCGAGGATGCATCTGCGGAAGTCTGTGTCACTGAGGACAAAGGCCAGTTCTTCAGCAGACGTCTGTCCAGCACAGCACCCCTGCTTCCGTGTCCCTCAGAGGCTGGTGAGGGTGTGGGTCAGCACATGCCTCGGCGTCACTTCTCTGGTTCATGCTCGGCTCTGCCCTAATCAGTCATTGTGGCCCTTTGGCAGGTTCTGGGCTCTGGCTCTCAGTCTCCCCACCTGTGAAATGGGTCAATTGTCCTATCACCGTGGGGCACTTGAGGAGTAACTAGAACAGGCCAAGTACAATCTGTAAGATGTTGTCTGGCACGGAGTTAATGCTAATACATGTCAGCTAGGATGATCATGTGACGTTTCTCCTCCTGGTATTAATTTTGCTGGCTGTGACATATTCATAGCAATACGAATTTGTAGGATGCTATTAGCATTTTCTACACACATGTGCTGTAGGGAGCCGATATAGGGTTAAGCCTCAGACTGATCTGTGGGCAAGGTCACAAACAATTCCCAGCTTAGAGGGCACAGTCCTCTTAGCATAATTAGGCTTGACCTTATAACACTCCCTAGATCTTATCTGGGAAGCTAATGGGCTGAGAAAGTGCAGGAAGTATAACCATGGTGTAAACAAGTGAAACTCACAAGAACTGTGTAACTATGGTAACCACAACCTTGTTTACCTCTCACTATAAAATAAAGGCTCAGCTTGCCTTGGGATCTCTCTCTCTCTGTGGCCTCAGCCAGGCACAGGGAAGATCCACGGAGACTAAGGAAAGCTAGAGAGTTTTGAACGCTGTCTCCGTGTAAAACATTCTTCGCCGACTCCGTCCACACCTTTGGGAACCCCTGGACCGCTGGGGCTGGACCCCAGCAATGTGCTTACCTGTATCTCATAACAGCCCTGAGAATCAGCGGAGACCCAGAGGGCAGGGCTAGGAAATTCACTGGTGGCCGCAGCTCCTCCCACTCTCTGCGCCTCTCTAGCTCCCCCTCGCTTGGTTTTCCACATTGCAGGGCTCTCAGCTGCTCTTGGGGTGCTCCGCAAGCTCCTGCATTGGGGAGCCTTTGGGGTTGGGCAGGTGAGCACAGCGAGGCCAGTGCAGCCCTGGGCACTAGTTCTCAGGCCGTTGCCCGCCTCTGCTTGTGCTCTCGGGGCGCCTTCCAATCCCCTAACTCGGTGTGCTCCGACTCGGGGCTTCTTGGCTTCTCGGAATCCAGCCCAGTCCGGCGGCCTTGCCAGGATGTTGGGGGGGGGGGGGGGGGGG
>NW_006292443.1:50410-53008 GCF_000327345.1 Myotis davidii
GGGGGTGGGGGGGGGGGGGTGAACACCGCTAGTGGTCCTGAGGAACGGGAAGGGTGATGCCTGCCGGATCTTGCTTTTCCAGCTCCTGTGCCGCCAGACAACGGTGGGGTTCTGTGTGCTTTCAAGTCTGCCTTCCTGGGTCCTCAGCAGGGTTTTGCCATTTGTACAATGTTTGACGTTGGGCATGTGCACTGACTCCCATGGCATCGTAACATCCTTGTCTGCTCATGGGTGGCAGCGATCACACCTTCCTCATAGGGCTCTGGTGAGGGCTGGATGCGTTAACGCATGCGGAGTGTTTAGAACCGTGCCAGGCACTAGCCAGCGAGCTGTGAGGCTGAGTTAGTTGTTCATTTTTTCTGTTACTTAACTGTTTCTCTTCCCAGAGGCTAGCCTATAGCCAAAGCCAGCTGGGCACAGGCATGGCTTAGTGACAGTCTGTGTTTGCTGAAACGGGAGAAGCGTCGCAAGGGAGCAGGTCTCAGCAGTGGCTGTGGCTTGATCATGCATCTTCTCTAAAACTGAGGCCAGGAAGCCAGGTGCTGGGCTCCGGGGACAGTGGGACACCTGCAGTCACAGCCCAGGGACAGCCCTGCATCCCTGATGACAGAGGTGAGAGCCACCTGGCAGGTGGTGCAGTCCGGTCCCTCATCTCCTGTGAGCGCTCTCAGGGACCGAAGCCTCACTACTCACAGGGCAGCAGCTCTTTGGAGACCAGAATGCCTTCCTTTCACTAAGAGGTATCGACTGCCTCATAGGGTTCTTCTCTTGACCCTGAGCTATGCAGAATAAAGTCCAAATCTCTCTGCCCCATGATAACACTTGAATAATTCATTCTTTCCCAAGTTACTACTACGTGCAGGATGCTGTGCTCTGTGCAGACAGTGAATGAAAGAGGGATTGCCCCATGTTCTGGAGAAGCCTACAGTCGGGTGGAGAGACTCAGGTAAAGCAGCCAAAGCGGCATTAAAATAGGGAAAACTGTTGTAGAGAAACAACAGTTTATGACTGGGCGTATGTCATCTTTTTGGAGTTGTTGGGATTCTCACCTCTTAGGAGGAAATGTTTCAGCCACATCCTGATGACAAGGAGGGAGCCGGCAAGCACAGGGCGAGGGAGTGGCCTGTCGTGCAGAGAAACAGCCTGCGCGTGGCCCGGGGGTGGAACAGTGGAGCGTGTTTGAGGAACAGAGGTGGCGCTCCTGGATGGGCTGAGCGCAGGGTCAGTGGCGGGCTGTCCCTCCCACAGGGGCTGGCATTGGCCTGTTTGGGGTTTGGACTTTACTCCAAAGGCAATGGGAGCCACCAAAGGTTTTAAGCAGACATGTCTGGCTGGCTGGCAGAAGCTGGATTTGGTGGGGCTGGAGAGCTACACAGGATAGGAAGTGAGGAGACTAGTTGCAAGGGGAACTGCCAGACCGCAGGTGAGCAGGTGGATGGCATCCCGGGTAGCGTAGGGCAGTGCGATGCAGCAGAGTGGAGAAGGTGGGGTACGTTTAAAGGTAGTATTCCTGATACAGAGTAATGGGTGAGCAAAGGGATGAGAGGAAAGAGGTGAAATTAAGGATGGCTCCTAGAGCTCTGCCTCGACCACCCTGACCATGAGGTGGGGGATGGGGCCATTTATCAGTGACTCTTGGAAACCGATGGGGTTCCCTCCCACCAGCCTGCTGGCTGCTTCCCATCAGCGTGGAGCTGCTTCTCCCAGACACAGTGTGGGGATGCGCACAAGTCTCAGTGTTTTGTTCAATCAAGTTTACAAAAATCTCCGCTCTTTCAAAAACTGTTATGCAACTGGATAGACATTATTAAGAATAGTAAGAATACAAATAAAAGTAGCATTAGCATCTATGTTTTTTAAGCCAGTGCTGAGGACTTCGTAGGCACATTAACAAACCAAGCGCTAGTGGTCATGATTTGCATTTTAGGGAGGAGCAGGCCAAGGCTTGAGTGATTAATTAACCAAGCCAACACCATCTAACAAATGCATCATGTGAAACTGAAGTCCAGATCTGTCTGAATCCACAGCCTCAGCTCATACCCACTCGCCAGAGCCAGTCTCCCTGGCACCAGCATTCCATGTTTCAGAAGAATTCACTCCTCCCTCCCCCTAACCCCTCGTGCACACATTTTAGAGGTGGTAGCACATCATTAATCACTTAAGAGGGATTTTTCATAATGTCCTCCAAACAGCCTGATTAATTTCTGAAGGAGAGACAGTTTGGCAAAAGAAACATACTCCTGATCTACACAGTTCTTGTTTACATGTGCAACATTAAAAGTGCCTTATAAGTCAAAAAAGTTGTAAGCGCTCTCTCAGCCACTGGGGCTTACCGTTGCGTCAGTTTGAATGTATGTTGGCTGTCTTGGAAGGGAGCTGTGTGGGGTGACCCCCAAAAGTAAAGCGTGCCTAGCTTCCAAGAAGGCAGGTGCTCAGCTGGGCAGGGAAGGGTGGGGTAGTAAAGCTGGAAGGGGCCTGTTTAGAATAGAAGGTCTGAGGCATGGTTATGCATAGAAAGAAGGTTTTATACCAACAGTTACTGTTTTGTTTTAAATCCATGAAAAGGAATTAGCAAGGAAAGTCAGAAAATCTTAGAGA